>NC_092695.1:16299066-16599066 GCF_964275005.1 Diadema setosum
CATTTTTATTATTTAACTATTGTTCACATTTTGTTTATTCAACAATACTTAACATCGATTTTACTGATTCAAATTTTTACAGTGGTTGTTTCTATCCCTAACTCACATTTGATTTAAGAACTATTTTAAAGCACTAATGCTGGGTTTTTGTTTCATCTGCAAAAGGTAAATTATGCCTTTAATTCTGGGGTTAACACACGTTCATAATACACACGTGTATACAGTTCTTTTGAAAAGGCGTGTCAAACACGACAAGCATGATTAAAGACAAGCACCCAATTACATTATGATCATTTAATTATTTGAAGCACCATGAACACCAAAAGGTGGGCCTGCACGCTATACAAGTTACCCATATCCACCACTATGACAATGTATACAGCTCCTTTTTGACAAGTTATCAAATTTTTACAAATACTGTACTTACCCTTCTGAGTATTCTGCTTGCAGCAGTCCAAGGTAGGCTTCCCACTTATTGCCAACAACCTTGCCACATGTGAAACATCTCACTGGTATGATCATGATGATGATAAGTATGCTTGCTAATGGTACAATCTGCACACAAAATGACAAAAAAAAAGAAGAAAAGAAGATCAGATCTAGAGTGCCATATTCATGCTTGTGTAGTCTCAGTGGAGCTAGAGCAACTAAAAAATCCAGTAAATATAACTTTGCATATCATAAGCCGAGAGATTGCTGAATTTATCACCTGAGCAAGGTCTATTAAATATACATAATGCTGACTGTATGCTGCATTACAATTTGCAAAGGATGGGAATGTCCAAAAAAAAAAATAAAAAAATGTCGGAGTCCAACATTCATGTAAGTTTTTCGCCAAATGTGTCCTAACAATGTAGGCTTTAACCATTCATACAACCTGTCCATGTGCTTAATATATGTTGTGTGATGAAGATTTACCACCAAAAACATGCACCAAATATTTGCAAGAATGTGTCCAGAAGTATGGTCGGAAACAGTTCACAGACTCATAACTTACTTGTAATCTAGTATTGCCAATATAAGCATAAACTAAGCTTAGATACTACAGGGCAGGTTGAGAAATGATCAGACAAACTTCACTGCTTTCAAGAGACGTACATGACACACTTTCCAAACAAAATGTCTGGATCAGTTTGGGGTGTCATGAAAATTTGTGAACATTATGGGCATCTTGAGTGGGTCATGCACATATGACTATTAATCATGATGAAGCTTTTTATAAATGTACATTTTTAAAGAACAAATCACAACAAGCAAATAAAAATACCCGCCTGGGATACTGTAAAACTAAAAAGTGTCAATGTTTGCGGTTTTGACATTTTTGCACATTTCGTGCAACCAGAAACTAGCATGAAAATAAAAGCATGTGAGTATTTTTGCTTGCCATATATTCAATGTGAAACTATCCACTTTTACAGAAGTGGAAACATTGCGAGAAATTTCTCTTAATTTATTTCTCTGTGTGTTTTGTGTTTTTTTTTTTACAATTCCCACCAAACTAAAAACAACACCTACAAACTTGACACTTAAAAATCCAGGCATTGGCTAGTTTGGCAATCTTTTGCAGCTCAATGTCATGAGCCTTGACCATGTTGACTTTGCCATGTTGTCAGTGCAGCATTCCCATCAATCATGTCATGGCTTCGTAAATCGCTAATTAGATTCGTTCGCATGCCATGAAATGAAAACAGGCCTCATGAAGTCCAAAAAGAAAATGAAAGTGAATAGATCTAGATCTAGATGATCGGCTGACAAAACTCTGACCACAAGAATCTATAGTTTGCTTGTTTTTTTTTTTCTTTTTATATCTAAAATTACAAACGATCTACGACTCGAGTACTGTCGAGATACTACCTAACTGGTAGAGTATCTAGGGTTTCTACGATCGAATTCTAACAAAATGTCTACAATGTATACATCTACATAACACAAATACTACTACATGGGACCGTGCTGAGGGACCAGCGTGTCGAGGCAGGTGAGGCCTAGGCACGCGCACGGATCTACCGCTTTGTTCACTTGTATTCCGGCATTCATTCTTCACCATCACTGACATAATGACAATAAATAATAACATAATAACGACATAATGGGAATTACTAAACAAAATGATTAAAAGTAGCAGAAAACCTCATATTTGTAATGCTTACATGGAGTTTCCTCCTAGACCCTGCGAGTACCTTATGGCCTTATACTTGTGTACAAGGGAGCTCAGACACTGTACACACGAGGAGCGAGCTGAGGTCAGAAGATAAAATGGAGTGGCAACTCTTCGTATTACCATGCAAACACAATAATGTTTGGGTTCAAAGCGTATGTCTAGCATTCCACCCGTGACGCTTTGAAGTCATGCTCGGCACCGCTGTAGTTGCAAGACGAAGTTCGGAGACGAAGAACGCGTTTCACTTTTCGTTGAATTATACAAGCTTTATTTCACGGCAAAATTTTAAATGAAATACTCGAATTGATTTAGAATAGTTCAGGAAAGAATTCAATATTATAAACATGTATTTCTAGTTTCTTCGTAATTCGCAAATCGAAATGAAACGAAAATAAGGCCCTCTTAAAAACCTAATATTTTTCTATAATAAATGCGCACATTTCCGCATGTTAATTTTCTACTTTTAATAAGGGATATTTTGATCTTTCAAATAAAGTACTCCGCTATTAAAGCGTGTTCCAGCGTGTTTTTAAACTATTTGCTGTTAAAATTGTGAGTTTTACACTGCATTTTGATTCACTGCTCCAATTCAATTAAGGAACACAAATTCATTGTTGCCATCACATTGAAAGAGAGAGCGAATTGCAGTTCGTAGGAGCAAGTATTTCTAGATGTGAGAGCGCTAGTCCCGATTATTGATGCTCTCTTTGTCAAAGCACATGGTTAACACCTGTAGTTGAACGCATAACTTCTCGGCGGTGCTATGCTGCGCATGACTTCAAAGGAGAGCAGTAGTTGTCTCTCCTTCTCTAGCACCTCCCTGGTCACATGTCATCGCGTACCTAGGCTGTGCTGTAATACGGAGCTTTAGATTGCAACATATGGGGGGGGGGGGGGGGGGGCCACGACCGACCATCCAATGCCTCTGTTAGCTGTCGGTGGTGTGTGACCAATAACTATTGATCAGTGTGTGACCATTAACACGCTAAAGTTGGAGAAGAAACTGAAACTATACTGGGTATGCCTATCCATAAAAATGTCAGTGTCCACTGAAATTTTTTTTTAATCTATTATTATATATTGTAAATACATGTATACAGAGTAGTCAATGGTCGGATCTGGGGCAATTAGGCCTGCCCTTTGGGCACTAATTACCCCGGACCCTTCCCCTGACCCTAACCCTAATTCTAGTCCTGAACCTAATCCTAACCCTAACCCTGATCTTTACTCTAACTTTATCACTAACCAGTATTTAGCCAGGGGGTAATTGCCCTGATACGCAATAGGCCTACACGCAAGTCCCTAGATTTCAAGGGGTGGATCTAGATATTTGCTAGCTGACAAGCAAGAAAGAAGAAAGAAAGAAAGAAAAAGTTCCTCATATTTTTTTTTTGCCAATTCTTTGCTAACACAGCCAAAAAAAAAGAAAAAAAAAGGAAGAGCTCAAGTGGGGGGGGGGGGGGGTTAAACTCCCTATATACAAAAAAAAAAAGAAACACAAAACAATGTGGAGCCCCAGAGGTCTTATCACAGATTTGATATAGGGAGCCTATATTTATGGCTGTGGACAGTCAAAATACGAGGTAGAGAGTAATGCTGTTAGTTCGTAGTATAATCTGAATTCTGGGATTATTCTATTTGGTTTTATTTGTTTGTGTTTTTCCTTCAGGTATAGATAGCACGACACAACACTACACAATAAAAATAAAGAGTGTGTAGTGGCGCAATCTTGATTGACCAATGATGATGCTCATGCCATGTTAATCAAACAAATAGCAGTTGGCAGTCCACTTATTAGGATCCAAGTAGGATACATAGATAGTAGAATGTTCAAAACATACAGAAGAGAAAGCTGTAGGATTGGTAACTGGTGAAGTTCAGTGGCGGATCCGGGCGCCCCCCCCTTTATTTTTTTTTTTTTAATAAAACAAAATAAATGGAAAGAAATATGGAGGGGACGTGTGCACCCTCTTTAAAGACGTTAGATGTTTATTTGTTTTTACGAGTGGTCAAGTTGTCATTGAGGGATGCCTCCCCCCCCCCCCCCCCCCCTTGATAGGAACTGTCTCGGGTCGGACCTCTCAGGAAACCCTTTAGGTTTTCTACTGTTCCCCTTTTGTTCGGGGTTTGTTTGTTTTTTTCGAAGAGCCAAAGGTCAGTGGAGAAGGGCTGCAGCCAGCAAGTCCCCTACCCCCATCCGGTTCCGCGGCCCCTGAAGTGGATAGCTAGTGCTATACAGATTAGCATGCAATGTCTTTATCAATTTGTCAATAGCTTGGGTGTTTATTTCTCATTATACCTGAAATAGGATATCTTTCGATGATTCGAATTAAAAGGGCCTACCTAACGAAGCATGCACACTGCTACTCGACAACTCAAGTTGAGGGGGTTTGGGGGTGGGGGAGATCAAGGCAAACATATTTGCCTTCCCCCCTCCCAATGATTCCGAGGATGCGCTAAAAAATGGCACAAGCCCTACTAAAACATAAATGACAATTAATTGTAAGCAAATTTTGTATTCTGCCATCAAATTAATAGTTTCCAGATATTCCATCGAATGAGTGCATGCACCATCACAGATCTTGTTCTGCTAAAGATGCAAAAGGTCCTTCATGAAGTTAAAGAGGGATATACCCCCATCTGCACCCCCATCCACCTCCATTTACTATATAGGTTTTGTAAGCAATGAAGGCGCACATAGTCAAAGAACATCCAAGAGGTTTTGGTGACAGATGTCATAATTTAGTCTTTCAATTCACACTTATACCGTGATGAGAATATCAGATTATCTTTTTCTTAGTTTTTGATTGAAAATGATTACGGCAAACGTATCGCAAAAAGTGTGCACCAGATCGTTAAATTCCAATTCTAAAATTGCCAAAGCTCCCTCGTGTGCACGAGGTGGATCCCCCTTCTCACCCCGCCCCGCCCACCTCCATTGACTTACATAGTACACTTTTTAACTTGAAGAAGAAGAAGAAAAAGAAGAAGAAGAAGAAGAAGAAAAAGAAAAAGAATGTCCTAATATTCCACTAAAAGTGTGCACCAAATCGTTGAATTTCAATTCTGAAAATGCAAAAGTTTCCTCGTCAGGGAGGAAATTTGTGTCCTTCTCCCCACTCCTCACTTCTCTCAGTAAATGTAAATGCATTATGACGCATGACGCACTGGTTTATTTGGAAAGTGGTCAGTCCCCACTGACCCATTCCACCCACATTATGTGCCCCTTTGTTTTAGATTTCTGCCTAAACACTTGACCAGCACATTCCACTGTGCTGACGACCACAAGTAGTGAGTTCATTCATAAAGTCTCATGACCATTATGGTATAAGAACTTTCCCCTTCCCAAATTTGGATTGCCATATTTAGCATATGTATTAGTAAATGATTAATGTCCCTTTCATCTTATGCAAAGTACCAAACATAATATATTCACAAGTTTAAGTATAAATGTCCCTGTAAAACCGTATTCTTAGTTCTTGTTCAGCCGAACAACTGGATCTGCAGGCCTCTTGCCACCCGGCAGAGGGTTCATCCGCGATACACTCTAGCCCCGATTGGGAGCATACCAGGGAGTGCCAAGTGTTTATTATATTGAAACATGTACTTTCACCAAGTTTCTGTATTACGCATAATAAAATATACATTCTGGCTGAACTGGACTTCAATTGCGTCTCTTCATCATCATTATCATTGTCATCGTCAGTTCTACTTGACTGTTATACGTTAGTAACACTCAGCGAAGTGTTACATCCTGGTGACATTAACGATACAGTAACACTCGACCACAAGTCCACGCTTACCACAACAACGATCTAAAATAAAGAGTGTTACAGTATGATACCTTCTCTGCACCCTCCCCGCTTGGACGCTTTCATCCCTCGCACATTATTATTATCTTCCAAATTTTGAATCCCCCCCCCCCCCCATCCTGAAAACAGATAGATACCCGCTAATCCTATGAGGGAACCAGGGGAGGGAACTTATCCAAAACAATTGTACCCTGTGATGTTTGTTATGCCTATAATACCATGTCCGTTAATCCTATAATGAATATGGTTCACTTATGAAACCGTTTATGGCATTATTCCGCAGGTTCGTTAGTCAGAAAAATTAAATAAAGTTCGTCATTCCGAATGTTTGTTCATGAGGAAACGAAGGCTTGTTATTCTGTAGGTTCGATAGTCCGAGAATGATATTCGTTAAATGAAAAAAAAAAATGCATACTAACAAACTAACAAAATAACGAACCTTTTTTTTTTTTTTTTTACGGATTAACTAACTTTTGGAAAAACGAACCTCTAATTTTTATTTTAAGATTAAAGAACCTTTAGAATAACGGAATGTTGTGTCTTCATGATAATAACTTGGGGAATGCATGGACATTAAAAGAACGTGTCATTCAAGTGATGTGAGGAATTTTGGACGACCAAATAAAATTTAATGAATTTTTTTCAAGGTTTGATTGAATCAATTTGCTGTCATCGAGGAATGGGAAGGCCACAGCGTTTTGTGCTGTAAAGAGAGTATACGATACAAAGAATGATTCCATTAAATTTCGTATTTAAACGAAAAATAAATAATTGCGTCACCTTGCTCTATCTAAGATAGAATATTTCCTGACATTTGCAGGATATAAGTCAAGTGCCCTTTCTTTATGCTAGAAAAGTGAAATATTTTGAATAATCTTTGCAATTTCTTTATATCGTTCCATTGCCTGTATTTGAATAATCTATTAACACCTTATTTCAAATATTTGTATTATATTTAGACACATGAAAAACAACAAAATTAGTTGAATTTATAGGATAAAGAAAAATTAATTGAACTACACCATCACTCAGACTCTTAAGAGAATCTCTGTGTGATATCGTATCATTTCAAACTTTAACTGGATCTTATTAAAATCATACTGCAATAAACATGTATGAGTATAATTGGCCAAAGTATTGGAATTCACTTCATAACAACAGCTCAATCTTTGAACTCCTTTAAGAATAAATTAAAATTGTTTTTATTGAAATCTTACAATATCCAACCGAGTTAGGTTCATTTTACCATCTCAGTGAAGTCATCATTTCTTTGAACATTATACAATTATGAACTTATTTTTGTTTTTTAAACACAAGTCCTCCTTACATGTTCCTGTTAGTGTTCCGTTATACCGATGTGTCTATTTTCTCCTTCTCCTGCATTCTTATCGGTATGGGTATAAAAAATAATTATTGTTGCATTACATTCAGTCCAGGTTGTATTTTATCACTAATTTCACTTCATGGAATCCAGCTTGCGTCCACGATGGCACGTGCTGTAATTCTTTTTTTTTTTTCCTTTCTTTTTCCTTTTTTTCTTTCTTTTCTCCCTTCCAAATTATCAAGTGATTTCATGTCAGTTGACGTCGGTTCGTTTTATTTATTTTTTATTGCTGTCTTGTGTATTTTCTGAGGGTCCCATAGCATACAAGCTTTGCTTCTTAGTAGGACCCTCCATTTCCATCCCCATTTTTAGTTGTATTATACTCTTCATAAACAAAATTATATTAACAAAGATATAATTGCGTGTTTCTTTTTTTTTTTCATCTGCTAATTTCTTTGTTTATTTGATGGAAGTAAAAATAAATTTGAATCTTGAATCTTCACTCTTATGTCTATCAAACTACTGCGTGTTATAGTAACAGAAGCAAAGCTCGAGATTGCCATGGGGCTATAGGAAAAAATAGTGTCCCTGTATCTCAATACAGGGACACTAGGAAAAAATAAAGTCGAGAGCCACTTACGGCAAGAATTATGCAGTCCACACAATGATTCCTTCTGCTTCACTGATCTCTCATGCATCTCCAGAAAGAAAGTCGAAATCAGTGGTTGGAACTGCTTTCCGGTCGGAGGATGATGATCCGTATCATAAGCGACATAATTATAGGCCCTATATATAGAATTAAATAGTCTATATACTATTTAGATGTTTATCTCGGTGACATAAACACAAGACACCCTAACTGTATGCGCAAATCGCACACACACACACAAAAAAATCTGTCGCCTATGAAATAAGCTGATGTCTTCAACTCGAAGAAGAAGGAGGAGGAAGAGGTAAAGAAGAAGCTGGGACTACCTGACATAAAGATGGGGAAAATACCCCTGTATAGTCCCTGAAAACATGCCTTATATCTGGGACGTCCCAATACATTTTATCTTTGGAGAGCCCTGTCCTTCTGGCGGTCACAGTTTGTAATTCCGATGGTTTGCTAATCCGAAAATGAGACAAGGTTTATTATCAAGAGGTTCGTTAATCCGAAAATGAACAAAAATGTTTGTGTTTCCGAAGGTTCATTAGTCTGAAATCGAAATAAGATTCGTTATTCCGAAGGTGCAATGGGTTAAACTAACATTGGAAAAGGGCTCATTTCTCCGAAGGCTCTTTAATCGGATAATGAATTAAAAAAAGAAAAGAAAAAAAGTTCTTAATTCCAATGGATGGCAAATCGAAAGATAGGGGGAAAGGGGGTTGTTTTCCGAAGGATTTTATTCGGAAAACGAAATAAGGTTCATATAATTTCTACGGTTTGTTATACTCGTACACCCGTTTTTGTTTGTTTTTGTTTTTTCGCATTAACGAACCTTATTTCATTTTCGGATAAACGAACGATCGGACAAGCCTTATTTCATGATTGGATTATTTCTTCGGAATACGAAGTCTATTTCATTTTCGGATTACCGAACGGTCAGAATAACGAACCAGAATAAGGCCACAAGAATGTTCAGATTAAAGGACCCAATTTCAATTTCGGATTAACGAACTTCTCTATAGGGAATTTGTGTGTTTGTGTGTGTACGCTATACGCCTGAATTGATGACCCTGTTTTCTCCCCCTCCCTCTCTAGAACTTTTGTCACAGTTCTTTATTCCAAAGGATCGTTAATCCAAAAATAGGGAAAAATAGTTGTTGTTTTTTTTTTTTTCCCGAAGGATCTTTATTCGGAAAACGTAAGGTTCATATTTCCGACGGTTCGTTAGAACCTAAGCACCTTCTTTTCGTTTTCGGATTAACCTTCAGAATAACGAACCTTATTTTATTTTCGGATAAACGAACAATCAAAACATGAGCCTTATTTCACGATTGGATAATTATAATTCCTTCGTAAAAACGAACTCTATTATTTTCATTTTTGGATTACCGAACCTTCCGAAAATGGCGAAGAAAAAAAATCAGATTAAAGGACCCGATTTCATTTTCGGATTAACGAACGTCTATGTATATAGGGAATTTGTGTGTGTTTGTGTGTATATACGCTATATCATTATGACTAAATCTTATGTCCCTGTTTTCTCCCCTCCCCCCTCCAACTTTGGACACACACAATGTACACTCACATTTACATTTCAGGGCAGTTCATGTATTTTCTTCAATGCCAAATTATTAGAATGAAAATATTTTGATATTTTGTATAAATAGGCATACAATGAAGGTGGCGTACCACCAAAAAGCATATAGCTCAGTTGCATTGGGCACGAATATCAAAATCTAACACATTTACGTAGACATCAACGACATAAGACAACCATGGCACCCTAACAAACAAGCAGACAAACAAACTATAACTAACGAAAAAGAAAAAGAAGGGTCGAAAAGAAGAAGAAGAAGAAGAAGAAGAAGAAGAAGAAGAAGAATTAAGAACAAAAAGAAGAATTAAGAACAAGAAGAAGAAGAAACACCGTGCAGGAAACTAATAGGGAAAATAAGCATATCATACTATATTAGCACGAGGAGCCATTGATTTTCATTAACAACCGAGTATGATACTTTATGAAATTATATTAATGTGCGCAGTTCGTATGTGACGATTATTTGACAATTTATTGGGGCCATAGGGCCGGTTAATACGGAATGGTTTGCAAAAACACATTAGGTCTGGGAATATCAGATTATGTGACCTTGTGCCTATATTCTGATTGAAATTACAATTTGCTTTAAACTGGATGTGGAGGTGCATTTTCCAGAATAGTGATTTATGCTTGTTTATACATTATGATGTTACATATTAATGCAGCACATTAGTTATAATTTTAATAACCCAATCTCAATGGGAAGTATCGGATCAGCATTCATGAAACAGAAGAGAAGAGTTTAGTTTAGTTTATTAACAACATACATGTGAATATGATAACATGAAATTCCATAGGGTAAGATACAATAACATGAAAAATTTTTATGAGAATACAGTGATTTTGCACAAGGTTCTTACAGCTATAAGCATGAGCACTGGCATTAGCATTTCACAGGTACTACGTACATACATGCATATTATCAGGGTCCGCGTAATATAAAGGGGGAGGGGTGGGGTGGAACGCTGGCCCCCCATTTTATTTAGCTCGTAAAAAGGGGGAGGAATCGATCGATCGATCGAGAGAAAAAATTACGAATCCATGCCTTTCGTGGTTTCACCCAGCGCCAGTGTGTTATACTGCCCTCTTACGGGCAGTGTTTGAGATGTATGTTATATTGTTGTTGTACAACCTTCGTCCCTTTCGGCCGGCAGTTTGTGTTGCGTGAGCATAATAAAGATTGCTTAAACCTTAACTATTGTGACTGGTTATCCATCCCCGAACGATGTTCTTTTAATGGCGTGGTGGCAGCTACATGGGATCAAGTACCCTGCTCTTCCCTCATTACCGATGGATTTTATGCATGATATGGCAGCCAGTCGGTCGGCAAAACGTGTCGTGATAGGTAGTTATGGTTTGCTCGCATCTGCTGTAGTCCCATACATAGCCCTTGAATGGCTGTTCCCCGTCCCCTCTTGAGGCAACGACCTCGCACCCAGGCCCGAGAGAGAGGCCGCCCCTACCAGTACCAGTATTCTAACCAGAAGTACAATGTACCATGTACCTTACAGTGTTTGCGATTCTGAGTCAATTCAAATCAAAAGAAATGAAAGCAATGAATGGATGACTGAGGATGATTATGTCGGTCTTGATTATGATGATTTCTGTGACGATTATGATGATGAAAGTTATGACAGTTGTGATGAGCCCTTCGGGGACCCTAACCAACCTCGTCCCCATGAGGATCTAGTATTGCATGCTACTCGGTGTGATGGCGTCAATCCAAGTTCATGTAGCATTACTCCTCGTCCTGTCCCTATGTGTATGAGTAGTCTTGGTGTTAGTGAGTCCAGTCGTTCTAATGTTAGACATACAGTTCACAGTTGCCCAATCTGTCTCGTGGCCAATCGCCCGAACCAGCATCACATCAGTGATTGCTCATTCCTACCAGAGCATGAAAGAGATATCATTACATGTGCTCGCCAAGCGGCGTCCGTCCTTGGCTACTCTGATTCCCTGTGTCCATATGACAATTATCTGGATGATTATGATGAGCTAGATTCAGAATGTGATTTCTCAGAAGTTGATGAATGTTTTGATGATCTTCATGACAGTTTTTTGTCTACAGATATCGTCTGCTTGTCTGCTAGGGTATGTGTTGCTGATTCAGACTGTACTAGTCTTGGAGATGCAAAGGATATGTCAGATTTAGACAGGTCAATAGGGTTTCAAGACAATTCTTACTGCTATAATCGTGGCTCATCGGAGTCGGATGAGTTCCACTTCCGGGTTGATCAGTCGCCACAGTCTCCAGTAGCTAGTCCCTCGGTGTTGCCTGAAAAGGCCTGTATGTCTCCCTACATTGATCTTGACCATGGCCAACAGAGTGTCCGCGTTACTCTTGTCAGCGGTTCTCCACAGAACTTGATTGGCTATTCAGTGTTTAAGAGTCTTGGAGGTGTTTTAATGGACTCTTCTGAGGCTTATTCAGTTGACCGTTCTTCACCGTATGCAATCATTGGAGGGACGTGCCTTACACTCACAAGAGATGGGAAGGCATTTCTCTTTGAAGGATTAGTTGTTGACTCTCCGGATGTTTTAGTTGAGGCAGGCATTCCGTTCATAGTGTTACACGACATTACCATCCGTCCCGCGAAGCGCCGCATCACAATTGGTGATGGACCTTCGTACACCTATGGTCCTGATCCTACACCAGAGGCAGATATTCGGCTGTCCCGTACGCCTTCAATGTCTCTCAGCCTTCCCCGGTACAACCCACCTTCATCCATCCCTGATGATGTGACCGAACCTTCACCAGCCAGCAACTGTCACCACCAAGGCATAGGCCTACGCCCCTGTTCCCAGGACGCTGAACCTGCACGTCAGTGTCTAGCCCAGTCTGAGCTAGCCATCATTCGCACCCCTGAGATGAATGGCACCATCCCTGATGTCACTGATGATGATTCCTGTGATGCCCTAGCCACACCTCGTCATCTCTGTGGCTGGCCAGCATGTCAGCCATCTTCAGATGTCAACCAGTGTTCCTTGGACACCTCACCCCCTGATGAGCTTCCTGTGGATGTTCTAAACATCAGTGTTGGTAGCACTACCACTCCTCATCGACACAGTGGGCCCCCCGACCATCCTCGCATTATCAAGATCAATGACCCTCCTGGGCGCCCCCCAGATGCATCCAGTGAACCCCGTGCCTTCACCAATGCCTCCACTCCTGGAGGTACATCTCGCTTTCCACGGGGCGAGAAGATTACTGCCCGTCGTCTTCATCTTACCACACCTGTGATGTCTCCAACCCCAGACATTGCTCCTCACCCTCAACCAGGTCACTACACGTGCTTGCATGTAGGACCCCCTCCTGGTCGTCCTCCAGACATTGACTGTATATTCAGAAGCTCCCTGATAATTGATAACCCCCATTTTTGACCTCAGCTACCAGATGTTCCTGGACTCTGACTTGTGAATTGAATTGTGTGCCACATGCCTGCTTTATTTTTATAAGTTTGTTAAGCCACTATATTTGTGTAAACAGGTAATAGGATAAATGGATTGTTGTTGATTAAATAATGCAGGATTTTTAAGGTTATCGGTTATTTTTTATCATTATGTATAATGTACATGTGAAATTAGTGTTTAGAAGTGAGACAAAAAAAGTGTGTTGTATAAGTTTGTGATCTGTTATGTTTTATTTGCAAGGTAATATTGTAAACTTTAGTTGATAATTATGTTAGTTGTATTGGAATTTTTGTTTATAATGGGTGAAGTTTGTGTGAATTGTGTATAGTTCTGTAACTTTTGATATTTTGGTACTCTGAGATTTAAAACTGGCACTCTGAGATTTAAAATTCAGGTTCATTTTTTGTTTGTTTGTTTTGTGATTGTATGAAATCTATGCACAGCATGCATTTTTCCTTTTTGAGCATCTTATATTACAAAGTTGCTAATATTTTTGTTCTGGTCTAAAGTGTTTTGTATTGATTCTGATTCATGTCATGTACGAAGACAGTGCATGTACAGCTGTATATTGTTATTGGATGCAAGTACATGTTGTAGTACATACATCATGTAAGCAGAAAGTTGACTTGCACATAGCAACTTGTGCAAATCTGAATAACGTACTGTATACCGTTTTATGTGTGCAGCATACACATGCTGGTTTTGACAGCAACTCAAGTATAAGTCAGCATTTTTATGTTTGTGTTTTTGCCTTTCAGTTTGCCCAGTGTGTATGATTCTTTGAGTCATTTCCTATGTCTTATGACAAATACATGTTGCACACATTTAGGAGAGGTGAGATTTTTACATACGTATGTATGATGTTCGTTTGATTTTTGTTGTTGTTGTTGCACATGCAAGGGAAGAATATCAGTAACAGGTTTATTGATAAAGAAAAGATAAATGTATGTATGATGATAATTTGTCATTATATGAAGTTTATATGATATGCATGGTAACACATTGTACATGGCATATACAATGTAGTTTTGATGGACCTTATGTAGCTCATTCTCCCCCTTTTGATATGTAAGAATCATGTGTCAGGTCATATTGTATGGAGTGACGTCAATGTTGGAGTCCGTTTTTGATACACTTGAAGGACAAAATATGTTTCGGAAGTTTGAGTATGTTTTTAAAAGTGTAATACACCGTACAGGTGAATTTGATCTCTGCGTTTTTCTGATACCAATGTATATTGTAATTAGTTTTTATATACATGTACAGTACATCTTTTACTGGATTTATCGTTGTCAGTTGTTTCGTTTGGTATATGCCAAAGGGTTGTAGTAATAACTCACATCATAAGTTAATGATGACATTAAGGTTTTGATATTGCTTCATCAGATGGGTGGCTATTTTCAGCGGCTTTCATTCACATGCGTGTCTTATTCATAACGATTTGAATACATGTATCAGGCATTATTATGAACACACCACATTGTTGTTTTCAATGCCATGTTGCTTTCATTTGATTTATCTAGGGATTTTCGTCTTTACGCTTTTACAGGCTATGTTGATGTTTATTTGGTTCTAATGTAACAACATTGTGTGTGGTGTGTATGTGCTTTAAGACTGTAGAGGAAAGACAGCTATAGTGTAGTGTTTATGTACACTCGTTCCAAACCCCAGCATATGTTAGAAGATAATTGATTACAGCTGTATGTGCTGTGTTTAACAGTGTTGTAACAAAAGAGTGAATGAGAGTGGGGAGACCATGGTACTTACATGGTACGTAGGCCTACAGTAGTAGTGTTTCATATTGTGAGAAAAGGTAGAAAGTGAGGTAGCTACATGTGTTTGTATGATATTTGATAGTTGACATTGTGAAATATTTTCTGTTTCATTTACACCGTAAAGTAGTTTGTTTTATTAAGTGTTGTTTTATGATTGGTAGAAGATGTTTGTACAGGGTATGTATGAGGTTGTGCATGTATAGCATAGGTTATTGGTATTTTTGTATGGGCATGATTCTGATTGTTGATCCAGTGAGTAAGTACTGTATGATAGCAGTGCTTATCATAGTGTAATGTTGGTGTTTCATATTAGTTGGGTGTCAGTCAGTCCATACAAGTTTCTAGAGACCGTGTCTATATGGGGATAATGTTCGTATTAATGTTATCCAATCATTGAGTGTTCGTAATGTGGTCTAGCTATCCACATCATTAGTCAGAAGTTTGATTGGTTTAATTCCACACACATTCTTGGCATATTGAATGTATATGATTATTCCATAGCCAAGGGTTTCCCATTGTGTTATGTAGAAGAAGACAGAAAGAAGAAAGTGATCACGCCAGTGTGTTATACTGCCCTCTTACGGGCAGTGTTTGAGATGTATGTTATATTGTTGTTGTACAACCTTCGTCCCTTTCGGCCGGCAGTTTGTGTTGCGTGAGCATAATAAAGATTGCTTAAACCTTAACTATTGTGACTGGTTATCCATCCCCGAACGATGTTCTTTTAATGGCGCAGAGATGATTCCCATCAAGAGGTGTGTGTGTGTGTGTGTGTGGGGGGGGGGGGGGGCAGCGGGGATTAGGCCCTTGACTGAACAAACTACGACCCCCCCCCCCACACACACACATTAGAAATAATTATGGTATGTATGCATTTATAACCGAAAACAGCAATTAATGTAATGAGGTTTCTATCAATTTGATATGCTACTTTCAATTGGGATAAGAAAAAACAAACAAACAAACAAACAACCAAACAGAAATCACATGAATGAATGTTCAGGGCCGTAGTTTCTTGTGAGCATATCACAATAATCCACACCTAGACGTACGGGGCTGTCCCAAATGATTTTTTTATTTTTTTTAATTTTTTTATTATATTTTTTTTCCTGCAGTGTCTGAACACACAAACTCCTGATTGTTCGGCTTGAGGAGAGCTGAACTGGGCTGGCAAGGGTTTTTATTTTCCTGTCTTTTTTTTTTTCCTTCTTCTTCTTCTTCTTCTTCTTCTTCTTTCTTTCTTTCTTTCTTTCTTTTGTGTGTGCTTTTACTCTTTGTTGTTGTTTTTGTCTCTCTCGAGATCACACCCCGTTTAGTACTCGGTACCCGTGCTCGTTTCACGATCGCAATTTGACGCGCGTACCCACAATGCTCATACTCATTCAAAATGGCGACTTACATGGTAGCTGGCTGAATGACCTTTTAAACAAAACACTGGCAGTAATTCTGTTTCGCAGTGTGATTAGGTCCGAAACTTGCTACTTTAAGACGTCGGAAGACTTGCGCACCCTATTTGGGTGCCAACAAAACATTTTTGGGTGCCGAATTTCGCGTCCCAGGCGTGATTTTGGCTAAACGGCGAATCATGGCAAGTTCATCTGGCATAGGCGTGGGAAAACACGAGACCACCATTGACACGGTGCAAGTGGGCAGGAAAGAAAAGGGATTCCGATCGCAGGGTTTCCTTACCGGGCGAGACTCAGCGAAGGCAGTTTTTCATGATCTGTATGCAGCGACAGCCGATGAACATGCAGGGTATGTTGAGTGTTAGTCGTCGGATTAAAGCATTTTATCTGTTTATAAATTGAAATATATTGAAGTTAATGAAAGATTCGGTGTAAGATTTTATCTGTGGAAAATGTGTCTGTGACTTAGCTCTGCCATTCATTTATTACCTCTGCCGGTCTGCAAGGGCGGAGGTTTTCATTACCATTGGTTTGTTTGTTTTTTGTCTTTGTGTAAAATAACTCAAAAAGTTGTGAATGGATTGGGATGAAACTTGCAGGAAAGGTTGAGAATGATACAAGGAACAGATTATTAAATTTTGGTAGTGATCTGGAAATTTTTGTGGATTTTATGAAGGATTTTCGATATTTTGGCAGGCGGGGTCAATGAACTTGGGAGTTCAAGCTGCGCATTTTTGAGGTTTTCATACGCCACTAAAGTGCGCGCTCAAGTTTCTGCTAGGGCGAGGCGTGCCGTGCAGCTGAGGCCAGAGGGTTTATGACGTAACAAAGGCTTCTATTTTGGGAAATCAGGTGATTTTTCAGTGGATGGAAATTGCTGATCTCTATGGAAGAGCAAGATCATCGGTGGAAAGTAGCTGCTTGGCAGAGATCTGTGCTCTCAGAGTGCCAAATTCTAGTTAAAGAATATTGCAGTCATGCACGCGTAGACCTGGCAAAACGGGATTAGATCTACCTGTTAGATCTATTACTTTCAAACCCTTTTGAATTGCCATTAAGTCGCCACTTTGTAATTGTATGAAGATGATTATAACATATTATAACAGGGTAAAGCTGATCATTCATTCTCTGATCTTGTGTGAAAATTGCAATTCTGACCTTTCTCTTTCATGCAGTTTGTGATGGAAGCAACTCATAAATCTATGGGGAAAACCATATCTTCATCTGGCGACCTGATGAGAGTAGTTTTACTACAGTTGTTGAGTCAGACCTGCACGCACAGCTGTGTGTGCATGCCTTCAGATTCTCAATCCAGCTCCCAATAGTCCCATGCAATTGTATGCAAACACAACACATACAATTCACCATTCACCAGTAGATGATGTCTACTCTCATCAGGTTGCCACCTTACAGTCATGTTGCCACTGTCAAGCTGCCACCCTATTTTCTCTCATTTTTTCAAAACACACCCATCGTGAATTGGTTTGACCCAGTGCTGTGCATGTCAAAGTTCAAAATGATATGATCTAATTAGAATAACTTACCTAAAAAAAAAAAAAAATATCGCCTTCCCCTTTGAAAAAGTGGACGGTGCCCAATCCGTCATGTAAGCACACTCTACACATTTAAGAATAGTGTATGTCTGTCTATGAAATACCAAATTCGATGACATTTCTGCGTAAAGCTCTGCCTGCCCACACAGAGATTTTCACTGCACATGGCAGAAGGACATGTTTTTAACTTTTCACTTGATGTAAACAAGAGTCATACACATGAAATAAGGAAGCATGAGAAGGACAAACAGTGACAGGTGCATAAACAAGTGGGGACTTCATGGTAATGGCGACTTAATGGTAGGTGATGTTAGGAAAAGGAGTGTCTACAGTAGATTCTAGTCTCTTTTGTGCAGCCAGAATAATTTTTGTCTTTTCTTGTAAACTTTATATGGTTCTAGCTCTACAAGACTACAGTGTAGATGTCTATTTGTCTAGCTTAGAGCTCTGTTCGTGAAATGTTGATATATTCTCAAACAATCATTAGACTCACTACTCAACATTTAAGTAAACCTATTTATGCAATTGTGCTAGTAAGCTTAAATGGTTAAATCTTGTGGGAAAATTTAAAGTTGAGCTATAGATGTACAGTGTAGATCTATGAGAAAATCAATTGATGTTATCCATTGCCTTTGAGAAATCATCAATAACCTTTGTCTGTTGTAATAAATGTTGACAATGTTCAGTTGTAAAGATGAAAAGGAAGAGGCATGTGGTACTGCATATTAGTATTAAACAACGTCAACTTTCTCTTCTGGATAATTGCTGAACAAAATGATACACTTCAAACCAATATCCAATGTTTTCTAGCAATGGCTACTTGAATGCTGTAATTATGGAATACATGTACTTCTACATATTGATCACCTCATAGAGATTACAAACTCCTGATTTTGTATGCCTCTGCCCCAAAGGTTGCTGGAGCATTAATTCTTGGTATGGTATTGCCAATGTGCAAAAAACTTCTGCTCACGCTAAAAAGCCCTGTCACAGATGCATTGTCAGATTCCTCGGTGCCATTGTTGCTTCCGGTTGTCTTGCATGTGTCTTAGTTCCCATGCAATACAATGCAATTTTTGTCTGTGTTTCTTTTGGTGCTGCTTTTTCCTTCGCTTAGAATTCACTGATTTGCTGTCACTTGAGTCATTGTTAAGTAATGTTCACTAAGCGGTACTGCAGGGCTTCAATGTACTGGTCACATGATGGAAAGCAAAGAAATCTTCAACAAAAAATACCTTTGAATAAAGACAGAGCGTGACATATGCAGCCAAAACTGGGGCAAGGTTGTCCCCTGTCGGGCTGAGTTATCCCATAATGCATCTAAAACCCTGCTCTGCACACGTCACCTAGGAATTGGCGATACCAAGAATTCATACACATGTATAACACAGGCATTCAAGTCATATAAAGTCTGTGAGGAGGGTTTTCCTAAACATGTGGACTCTCAGGGAGTCGTGTACAACACAAATTTAGTGCCACACTACAATGGAAGTTTGAAGGAAATCTTGACAATTTGATCAATACTGTTAAGATGACACATGTACTTTGGTAGAAGTCATAGAAAATAATTTTAGTCACAACATTTCTTAGCAATAGGCAGGTACATGTACTCATACACATATTCATGGATATATATTCTTGTGAAAATTGAAACTTAAATTTGGCAAAGTTCTTTTTATATTTTGTTTTCATTGTGCTAACTTGTGATATCATCAATTTCTGTAAAGCCCCTATAGAGAGGGTGACACATGGATTTAACCAAAACTTTGCAAATTCACAATGTTGAAATAAAATTGTCTGATTTCCTGAGCCTTTTACTGTAGTTGTCTTTATTCACTGCATCACATACATGTATATATATGTTTGACAATATTCTCTGACCACGTTTACAGTGCAAGGCCGGGCCGAGCTGTGGCCGAGCCGCGGCCAAGCCCGGCCTCAATTGCAATACTCGGCCCCGCAATTTGTCCGTTTACAGTGCCGGGCTCGGCCCGGGCTTTTAATTCAACCTTTCAATATTTTGTCGTAGTGGCGCTCTGCTTTTAAACAAACACTATTATTGGGAGGTCGCCGGTTGCAATGTGGTATAGTCTGGTTTCCAGACCCTTTGCCAATTGGATTCCGTGTCGTCGCCACCCCGCGACGAGGTCGCCGCCTTTGCGGAAACGCCTCTGCGGGACAAAATCACCTTAAACTATACTAGTTTTCAACGTCGAGGGCATTAAAATCCTGAATAGCGAAAAAGTATGGGTAGAGGGTCTGGAAGCCAAACTAAATTTGTTACCGCATTTGGCCCAGTTTGCTTTTACAGTGAGAAAAGGCCGGGCTCTGCCACGGCTCGGCCGCGGCCGGAACTACCTCCAGAGCTTGGCCAAATGCGTGGCCGATTTTGGTACCGCATTTGGCCTTTTGCGCGTTTACAGTGAAATGAAGGCCGGGCTCGGCCGCGGCGGAGCCCGGCCTTTTCACTCACTGTAAACAGGGTCCAAGATAGCCATTGTCCAGAACCCAATTCACATTTGTATACAGAGTGTGGACATACACTATGTACTTCTGAACTTTAGCAAACTTTATTGATATATTTGACTTGAATGTTGCTTTGCAGGAAGAAGTTGCCCGCCAACCAGAAGAAGAAAAAGAAAACCGATGGCAAAGGGAATGATCAAAAGGTGAGAAAATGGCTTGATATGTTTATTGTTTGTTTCCACCCCATACTATTAGTTTATCACAGACTTATGAATTGGAGCATTAACTTGCTAGGGTGTGGAAATCTTGTAAGTCTCACACCTGTTTCTACATTGAACCAAAACAAATTCAAATAAAATGCATGAAAGACTTGTTTTGCAAGTTAAGTCTAAGTGAACAATAGTGTGTAGATGCAGTGCCAAATTTGGAAAGGGTATGCATCTCCTCTAAGTCTGCTCAGAGGTCCTTAAAGGGGATGGCTAGTAACTGATCAGTGGGAGTCAATGGGAATGCTGGGGGATGATTCTTCCAATCCTTGTGGGATTCATTTAAGAGAACATTATATATCTATTGTTGTGTGAAAATGATTTGCTTCAGAATGGTCTCATATTCAAGTAAAGTGCAGTTTAATCGCCCCGTCACTGTACAGGCATGCTAACCTGGAAAACATAAACTGCACATTACTTGAATATGAGACCATTCTGAAGCAAATCATTTTCACACAACAATAGGTACATAATGTACTCTTAAATGAATCCCACAAGGATTGAAACAATCATCCCCCAACATTCCCACTGATTCCCACTGATCAGTTACTAGCCATCCCCTTTAAAGGAAAATCATAGTTCCAAGCACCATGTGTATTTCAGATAAATATGTTGAAACAATGATATAATCCCTCATAATTTTAAAAGAGTTTGTCCAGCCTCCAAATGAAATATATGGAGATAATATCTCCTAACAAATTACATTGTATCTTTCAAAGGTATTGCAGTTGTCTCCACTGTTACAAAAATGAACAGTCTTTTTGATTGATTCAGAACTAGTCTGCATGTTGTCAAAGAAGTGATCAGTTTGCCTTTATGAGGCATGGCTGCACAATTACTTCTATGACTGAATAGCAAACAAGTATTAAAATTCATTGATTGAAATACACTTTTTTGTATTTTTTCCTGTGTTTAAGTGTCTTAGTTTTATTTATAGGAAAAAAAAACTTACCTACAGTGTTGTGAATAGAGTTGTAAAATATTGTCCCTAAACTACTAATTGGGGGAGGGCAAATAGGTGATAGTAAAGTTTTGTTTTACTGCATTTTTGGGGTCATTGTGAATGATCCTACATACTGTACTTAATAATGTTGGGATTATGTTTTCAACTTGAGAAAATTAGGACAATGTTGCAATTTTGCCTGGATTAACCAGTGATATATATGACTAGAATAATAAACTTTGATTAAGCCTCTTTCAATAACTCAAAGCCGAAGATACTGGTTTACTCTTTGTGACCCAACGCTGCAAAAGACATACATTGTACACACATTGTATGACTGGAAGTCGAGTGAAGCAGTTCCACAAAACTGTGCATATTATCTTGATGTACATAATGTCTATGTGCCTGTGACATGATACTCAGTGATGAATCCACCAAATCTGTACTCTGATAAAATTCTGGCATGTGATTTCTCATTATAAGGAACTGTTAGTGAACAGACATTATATGTGACCCGCTACAACAAAAGGCTCCTAAAGTCGCTGATGGCTGAGCCAAGAAAATCAAATTTAAAGTCACATCATCAAATTTGGTCAATAAAATTGGATTTCTGTTTTTGGCATAATTTTGTAGTCTAATGTATTGTCTATCATCTGCCGAAATTTCGAAGCTAAATGATCAAAGGAAAGGCAAGAAATCAGCATTTTTTTGGCCATGATTTTCCGACTTTCAACGTAACAGAAATGTGTCCGAAGATTCAGATTTAGCGCCGCAGGTAGACTCCGCCCCTGGCAACGAGGGAGTGATCTTATTGGTCAGTGCGTGGCGTCCTGATTACTGATTGGTCGTGCGTAGACCGCTGGCGCTAAGCTTGAATGAACATCACGGAGGTCGCTAGGAGCATGCCTTCTATTGTCAAGCGGTGAAAACTGTCTCGCCTCCCCTTGATCATGTTAGCATCGAAAGGAAAACTTTGAAGGCGTTTTCCTCGAAACTCTGATTTCCTCAACCACTTGACATGCGCTACACCATCTATATCTCCGCAACCGAGTACTTTTATGAGTTCTGCTATATATGAAATTAAAGTAGAAGAGTAAGGAAATAATGTCATGCCATTTTCAGAAAATTGCCCTCCCCCGACTTTCGGATCCTTTTGTTGTAGTGGGTCACATATTATGTTAAAGTTCAGTGTGTGTGTGTGTGTGTGTGTGTGCAGGCAGGTTTTGCTTACTGCATAAGCTGTTATTTTCGGGAGGGTTTAGTACCTAATTTTCGTGAATTTTGCGAATCACGGTTTGATCGCGAATTTAACATGCGAAAATGTTGCCATGTGCTAGGATAGTATGTATTAATGAAAGCGCCGATGTCATTTCGCGAAAACAACATCTCGCGAAAATGACTGTGACCTCCCCATTCGCGAATATAACAGCTTATACAGTATTGTGTACATTCTGTATTCAGAATGTATGTTCAGGATCTGCTTGCTGGCGTGGGGGTGGGGGTGGGGGGTGGGGGGTGGGGGAAGTAACTGCAATTTCAACCCCATGGCATTTAATGGATGCAATTGTAGGTTTTAGTTGAGTTTAGTACTACTTGTAGACTGGAGATACATGTAGTTCTTATATTGAAGATAATTATAATAATGATGATGGTAATAATAAAGATAAAACAAAAATAGTGCTAGTTACAATTATATTGATTATAATGATTATGAGCATTAGTAATGAGCCGTATCTATGTTACCTAGGATAGCACCCTCATGCAGTATTAATGACTTCATTTACCAATGCAGGTTGATTGATTTTGTGGTAGCATGCATTCTCCATAGCCTATTGCAGGAGACTACTATGTGCCCAGTCTTAGGTTGGTTGAAGCACATTTTCTCAGTAATCATGATGACATCCTGTGGAAGCATTAAAAAAAAACCACCAGAACTTTGTAATCAATGCATTCAGTTCCAAGACCCCCAAATTTGAATGGAAGTTGATGCTAATGCCCATCTCCCTTGATGATTCATGTAAACTGATGAGGAAGTGCTTATCAGGCAGAAGAGGTCATCGCAGAAATATCATATTCAGCATAAATCACATTATGTGACCTTGTTTGTCATAATGTATCGCTGAGAATGCCTACTGCAGGAAATGCTAGGATAATCGTGTTGTCATGTTGTGTTAAGCCACCACTACAGTGTACCTACCTACCTTCTGTACTTAGAGGCAGGGTCTTTACTGGCTCTCGCCAAGATCAGATCATCTTTGAAAAGTGGAAATATCACCATTAGAATAGGAAAATGTTCATATTGCAAATTTGATTTTGACTTGCTATGGATATTGTCACCACTTATTTCATTTGTATGAAATCACATCTTACTGCAGGGTCCAGGATCCCTGATTTTATCATGAAAGTGTTGCTTTCATGTACTGCCATCCCTGTGCACAGAATTTCCAGACACTGACAGTTAGACAATGAATACAAATAGCCTTTCAGGGTCTTATTGTGGGTAGATCTTCAGTATAACATTCCTGTATAGTAGTGGTAATAGAGACAGAAGAAAAAGAAAAAGAAAGAAAACCATGATCTGTGGTAAACAGTTTGTGGCATTGGCCTTCAATATCGATACCTCTAATGGACAGTCTACTGTACCAGTATGTTTCATTGCTTGGATGCATGTAGTCCAGCAATGGCACACCACACACTGTATAGATTTAAAGGTACATGGTCCCGGTAGTTTAGTCAAATGCGTACGCGGGCGCACGGCGCAAGTTTCCTATAGAGACCTACGCTATCGACTCCTCTTTAGCGTTTACGCTGTGGCCCACTTCCCTGAGTCCGAAAAAGTCTGATCCACTGTAGCCAGTGGTCCGATCACAGTTCGGCTCATGATGCGGCTGAGGGGATGACAGCTTTAGCAAACTTCTTTTGTGATGTCATAATAACAAGCACATATGCACGTACCCTGGCATTACTACAGACTGCGTGATGCGCCAAGAAGACAACAAAGGCAACATTACTTAGCAACACCTACGCACTTTACTCTTGATGACAGCTCAACTTCGGAAATCTTCGTATCAATGCTAACGGTGATCGGCAGTATCATCAACAGTGCCCTCTACACTACTGGGACTATGCACCTTCAAGGACATCTAATAAGATGCCTTAAAATCAGCAACATAAGATATTAGAAAACAACAACAACAAAAACAACAATGCAAAATACCACCTTGAAGACACAAATACTTATTGTACATTTGTTGCAAAATCAGAACATTGAATGAGGTTATTTTTACCCGTAAGATTTTTTTTCTTTTTAAACAGTTGCATTCCATCAGCAGAAGGGAATCATTTAAGCCTTTAAAAAAACAAAAAAAAACAACAAAAAAACTAGTACTAGTAGTAGTGAAATGCTTAGGTACTGACTGTGAATGTTGATTTGAAAGAGAAAAGTTGTTGAAACAAAGCAGTAGGTCGTTGGACAAAGCAGTACTGTAGGTCCATGGACAAAGTAACACTAGCATGATGAAGCATCATGCTTCTGTTTAGAAGACCTTTGTCCAGAATCAAAGGTAAATTAATGATTTGACTGATGTCAATCGTAACTACATATATATATATAGTGGCCATGTAGTGAGTGTCAAATTCTGTCTGTGGACTCCCGAAGTGGTCACTTAATTTACATGTAGATCATAGGCTGGTCTACCACAACCATGAGAGCTTCCTGTGGTGATGGTACATGCCACCACAGGTCCTTGTGTGTAGGCGACACCCTATCCTACAGAAAATATACATTTTATAGACATGTTTTGGTTGCTTACATATGTGTACATTATGATTGCTTTTGATTCATCTAGTTTGCAATTCTGAAGTTCCTGTCACAAGCCAATTTGAATAGCATTAATCTTGAAAGCAGTTTCTTGCTTGTGCATTATAATGTGTTGCGGAGTTTCACATTCATGTTGAGCCATTATCAGTATCCTCGCATTTGTGATGGCCTGTAAAACATTTGGCTTGTCGAATTCTTGTTCCAACCCGTTCATGCTACTCTCACAAGTACAAACAAGATATTAAGCTTTGGGTGAATAATCTCCTCAGATTTGCAAAGATTAAAATAATCTGTTTTATTTTTGGTATTTTATTTTAAGAATGTGTGTAGTGTGGATGAGCAGCAATGCTCTACCTGTGTATCACAGCATACATTGTATATTGCCAATTACGATATTTTATGAGAAAGGAAATTTAATACAGTTACAACAGAAGCGTCTCCTACAGTGAAAGGATTAGAGAGCACTATGCAGGGTAATATAAGTTATCAGCCTATTTGTATGTATATGATATGTATGTACAGGTGTTATGTGTGCATTGTATGTCTGTATGTGTGTGTGTGGGTCTGAATTAAAGGACAAGTTCACCTTCGAAATACATGATTGAGATTATGCAGCAATATAGAACACATCAGTGAAAGTTTGAGGAAAATCGGACAATCCATTAAAACCTTATGAATTTTTAAAATTTCTGTGTAGTCACTGCCAGATGAAAAGACTACTACAATTGATGATGTCACATGCATAGAACAATATAAGGAAGATAAAGAGAATTACACTGTACACCAAAATTTATCTCATGAAAAAAGTATACATTCCCTTAGCTTGTAACTGACATATTATATGTTAAGGGTAATATTATTCCCCCCGCCTTCTGAAAGAGGGAAGTCAAGCATTCTTTTTATATGCAAGAAAAGTGACAATATGTTGAATTTTCTTTATATATTCTGTATATCGTTATTACAAATGTGACATCACAAGCTGTATTAGTCTTCACATCCATTGATCCTGAAACTAAAATTTTAACCACTTAACCACTGTGTTCTATTGTACAAATATTGCTGCAGTCTCTCAGTCTGCATGTTAGTAGATGGACTTGTCCTTTGTAGTGATCTGATCATGTGTCTGTGACTACACTTTGTATGTGTGCTTGTGTGTGTACCACATGCAGTTTCTCAAGAAATAACACACACCAGGGGTCAAGTGCGCATGAAGGTCCTTACCATGTGCACTCATATTGTGTGTGTGTGTGTATGTGTGTGTGTGTGTGTATTTGTGAGTACTCAGAGACCTTTCGTTTTAGGCTGGAATCATTAGAAATGCACATGTCACGAAAGGAAGCCATGTAGCTTGTGATGACATCCATGTGTTCTCATTTCTATATCCCAAAATGTTTAAATGGGAAAAGTTGATAGTGGTTTTGTTGTTCTTCCTGTCCCGTTTTCTTCATTTTGTGTTTCTTAGTAAGGAAGCTTGAGTGAAGGCAGTTGCCTTGTAGATGGGACCCTTGAAAGTTTGTAGTAAATGATTCATGAATCTGTGTTTGTGATAAGACCATGATAAAGATGTATTATAGGCTTTCACAGTTTTCATTATTTGTCATCCATTCCACACGCCAGAATGGAGAAAGAACTCCCAAAAATGTGTCAAACCAAATTTCAAATTTGTTAGATATATACATGTATTCAGATTTGACATGCCAAATATATCAGAGGGGATACAAACTGTTCCCCCTTGTCTAGTCAGGCAGTGATTTACAGTCAGCAGTAAAACTGGAAACATTCACTGACAGCCTGAAACTTTTGTGAATCGCCATTGACATTCAATGCATTGTGTAGCCAAGCACTTCTGCATGCATTTTACTGATTGCAAATCTTGGCTCCTCACGAAATTTGTAAGATTTTTGTGAATGCATGTGAAAATTTGTGGTTCTACAGTACCTATTGTAAGCAAACCCTTGCCTGTATGTTTGGCAGGTACAGTATACTGGTATTTGCCCCATGCAGTGAGTTTTAGTTCTCTTGAGCAAGTGGGTGTGCTGTTGTAAAGCATTTTAGATGAATTGTAAGTTATATGGGCAGCATCAGAGAAAACATGAAAATTTTGTAATCGTGGTATCCTATCAGAATAATTAATTGATTTACATTGTAATATCTTTAAATGGTGCTCATTTAGTGTCTGAAATTGGTAAGAAAAACTCGTCACATCTGCTGGAATCTTGTTTTTAAATGGCATGTTATTATTTTACATAGTGCTGTATATGCTGTTATTTTCGAGTTACTGTATTTTCGCAAATGAGGAGGTCATAGACATTTTCGCAAGATGTTGTTTTTCGCGAATTGATGCTGACGCCAACATATAGTATGCACTATTACCCAAGTGCATGGAGACATATTCGCATGTTGTTAAATTCGCGAAAATTAAAACCTGGCAAAAATAACAACTTATACAGTATACCGGTACTTCCTTCACATCTCCCCTTCCCCCTTGTGGGTTACTACCTGAAATCTGTTTCCTGTCATTTTACTAGAGACATTGACTGAGCGTAGGGTCACTGGCACTGATTACGATGCAAAAAATAGAAACTTTACTGGTTGGTCATAGACTTGCAGGTTAGGATCAGCTACTGTAGCCTGAAACCTGTGGCTCAGCTCAGCTCAGAATGCCGTAATACGTGTATATCTGATATTGATATTGCCCGGTCTGTATTCTGTACCCCCTCATGATACCTTTTGCACTTTTCAATAAGTACATGTACCTGTAGCACAACAAATCTCAACTTGCCATCCCAGGTTCCATACTTGATGACCTCACACCTGCCAGATGGAGCTGTAATCTTTAGTGTACAGTTACTGTAGTGTTAGATCCGAATAATAAGATTAACCTTTACCATGCCTTCGCTGATTGGCACTGTTGGCAATGTATGCTGCGAGAGTACTGTTATGGTTGGATGAGGAAAAACGTCTAGAAGCCATAAACTGCCAATGAGTAGAGATTACTGTATTCCCCTAGTATGTCCTGTTATAAAGAACACAGTAATAACAAAATTCCAGTTACAACGAAGTAAAAATTCAGGTTGCAACATTATTCCCTCTATTTTTTTTTTTTTTGTTTATTTGTTCCATTATAACAAAATTTTGATATAACGAAAGAAGAGTGCCAGTCTCGAGGATTTCATTTTAACGGGAGTCTACTGTAATCCTATTGTGTTGCAATAGCCTTCCTGTTGGACTGAGACATTGTTACAACTGAGTGGCAGGTCAACTTTACTCAATTTTAGGTCAAGTTTGGAGGGATTAAGGGATGAAACCTAATCATTTATGTGGATTGAGGGAACACGACACATCAGCAAAGTTAAAGAAAGTCAGATGATCCATTCAAAAGTTATGAATTTTTTGAAGTTTTGGTGCCTCTAGTGCTGATTGAGAAGATAACAACATCTTGTGATATAACATACGGACAACAGTATTTTATAAAGAAATTGGTTTCACTTTTCCAGTATGATGAATGAGCATTTAGCTTTCCCCATGGGGGGAATGATATTACCCTTAAAATACATCAGTAACAAATCAAATTCTGTCTGTTTATGAATCACAAGGTCATTATCAATATGTTTGAAAAATCTAAGTCACGTCTGGCAAAGCAACGAAGCAACATGCAAACTGGAATCCAGCTCAGTGTTGAGATGATGCATTGATTAGGAAATGGAGAATGGAATTGTTTGCAATTAATGTCAGTAATTTCACGGGGAAAATATGCATGGATACAACTGTATGAACATATCAGTGCACCAGCACGTAGTAGTTATGCCTAATTAAAGTACTATAACTCTGTGAAACAAGGGAAGAGTGTGAAGGTAGTGCTCAGCGTTCAGTTAATTTGATCACAGTTCATTCACAGTCTGTCCCCGCGTTCACATTGGTCCCCGCGACGCGGGGACAGCCACAAGAGATCTTATCTATTTTATGACTGACCGTTCACACTGGTATCTCGTCTGTCCCCGAGCTGCGGGGGCATTTTGGGGCTTGGAGCGAGCTCTGCCACTTGAAACCAGGCATAGCGCATGCGCACATTTGATGACCACAGCTGGACGCTATCAATTTCGCCTCAAGGTCACTCTCCCCTCCAAACCTTGTCCCCGTACCCGACTTGCTTCGTGGGGACGAGGGGACAAGTCCCCGCGAGCGTTCACATTATGGTTTTCGAGGAGAAAGTCCCACAGCTCGGGACTTTCCCCGCGACGCGGGGACCAATGTGAACGCGGGGACAGTGAGTGGTCTCAATTTTTAGGTGAAGTGTGGTAAAGCGCTTTGTTGTAAGCAAACAATTCTTACATGTAAATTTTTGGCAATGTGGAGCCGATGGCCTTTTTCGCAGCATGAAATTATCATGAGTTGCCATTGGCATTCAATTCATATACATTTTGTACTGTACATCATGTACATGAGAACTTTTGCATGTATACTGTATTTTGAATTCACGAATCTTGGCTCGTGAAATTTGCTATTAAGTAAAATACACTTGTGAAAATTTCTGGTAGTCAGTATTGTCGAAGGAGTGGTTACATGTATGTAATACACATTATGTCTTTGTAGGCATTAGCCAATGGAAGGGTAGTGAGGCAGTGCTTTGCCATGTCAGTGTCTGTGTATGTGATGCATTATTGTGACTGATGTCATATCAAACTTTTTGTACATTTTCCACTTCTTATCTGATTTGAATAGCTTTATGTTTCTTACATAAGTCAACACTAAAACATTTAGAGGATTGCCATCCAACTGTTAGATTATCACATTAAAAAGACTATGAAAAAATTGTGATTTTTAAAAATTTTTTGAATGACCAATTATTACTGTTACATTTTCATTTTATCAATATCCACTAACACACATTTTATTGACCATGGACCATGCTACAGTATGTGATTGTGAGATACAGGGTGATTCTCGATGTGTTGGCTGTCCCAGTGCTCTGCATCAGTGACCGGTTGAGGGGGGGGGGGGGGAGGGGGAAAGAGGGATGGGTGAAAAAAAAAAAACATGGTTTGATGTGAGGGAGGAAGGGGTGAAAAAAGTTGCAACATCATCTTGGCCATCATTGGCTATTTCCTCCAGCATTCGGCTCGTTGAGACCATGTGGAGCCAGTTTGTGTATGAAGCAGTTTCAGACTTACAGAAGAACTTGTGTGTACATGTACATGTATGTAGATGGGTTTAGCAGCGCATAAATATTATCAGAAAGTCTGAAAGCAAACTTCACATGTCTCTCAAACGCATTTCTCAAATCATGTAATAGGCTACTTAAATGGTATTGAAAGTGTTGTCCAATTTAATTTTACCCTACTGAGTGCTGAGTGTAGGGTCCGAGCAGTTTAACATGGTTTACGAGGCTGAGCCACCTGTATTATAGCTGAATTGGCCTTGTCTTTGCATTTGCCATGGAGTGTGTGATGGTCGTATCTGTTATGTACTCTCCAAGAAAGCTTGTTGGTAGTATTGCGTTTGATTTACAAGCCATGAAGTTTGTGACACAGCTGTGGTATCCCATGGAAAATTGTCAGACAGTTACAACATGTAGGCCTACATGTAGCTGTCAGTGAGGAGACTGAACATTCCTTCGCTTTAAGCTCCGATAGAGACATGTTGCAAACATGTGATAACAAACCAGAAATGTTTGTAGTGTGAAACCTGTTGGCTTGTGTGTTCGTACAATATACATGTATGTACTGTAGGTGTGTGTGTGTCTGTGTTTATGTGCTTGCATACGGCGGGAGGAGAGCACCACCCACACTGTCACATGTCCCTCGCCTGGCACCACGGACTGAGTGATAGGTTTATCAGCTTCTTGGGTAAAGGAGTCCCCTCACTGATTTGATAATAGTGTCCCGAGTGGGGCTTTCTTGACCCCCCCCCCCCCCCTCCCGTAATCTACCATATTGTATGTGAGTCTTTTGTGTGCCTATATGTGATTTCTGTGATTTCTGTGATTTTCAACTTGGCACAGTGATTGAGCAATGCTCAATTGTCAAGACTGTATAGCTGCAGGGTAAAGTGGGATAAAAGGCAATTGTGCAAACTGTTGCATGATGAATGCTTCATTTGATCACATCATTTGAATGTTCTAGTAGGTGACATGAATTACAGTGGTACATAGTATGTGTAGAAAACCACATAACGCAGAGCACAGTGACTGGGGAAGTCCACATTTCCAGATCACTCAACATAATGATTCATCCGTGTGAAATTTTATCAATCCCTCTTTCTAATTAGTAAGGATAGAATGCTCACATACATTGTAGTGCAAAGGTGGGTACCACAACTGTAATGGTCGCATGGCGCTGTTGAACAGCTTCTGTTGAATTTGAAGTTCCAAGTAAAAAAAAGCATCTTTACCCTTTCTGTACACTCTTAAAAATCCCGGGTCAGAATTGACCCTTTCCGGGTCAATTCTGACCCGGAAACTGGGTCTGTTGGGGTCATACACCGTCCGGGTCAGCCTGACCCGGAGAAAAGAGTCGGCACTACATTAACCCCTTTCCGGGTCACCTTTCTATTCAGTGACCCGGAAATCTGTTGACCCGGAATTGACCCGGAATTGACCCGGAATTGACCCGGAAATCTGTTGACCCGGAATTGTGTTGACCCGGAATTGACCCGGAAACTGGGTCTGTTGGGGTCATACACCATCCGGGTCAGTGTGACCCGGAGAAAAGAGTTGGTAATATATTAACCCCTTTCTGGGCTACGTTTCTATACAGCGACCCGGAAATCTGTGTCACTGGTTTGTACCCTTTCCGGGTCAGTTTGATCCAGAATTCAAATCCGTTGGGGTCAAAATCGCCCCCGCGACATAATGCTGCATGACTCTCGATACATCTTCACATGACACTGCAAAGTATTTGAAATTATTTCATCATAAAATTGTATTTAATACAATTCACTACTTTAATTTAAGTTATACACATATCTGGCGGTCTATTTTGTATAAAAAAACAATATTCATAAACAGCGAGGATTTACTAACTTTCCCATTACACGTGATGAATAGGCAACTGACATGCCCTTGGTTGATATACTATTATTTGCAGTATTTTGTCAATGTTTGTGAAGTTATTTAGTAAAGTACATTTCTAACTAGAAATGTCGCTTTGGCGACTGGTATGCCTCCGCCATAATGCATGATTTTCCCAATAGGTCTAGATAGTACATGTGGACACTGTGTGATTACATTTTCACAAAATTGGCAAAATATTGGAATGACAAGTTTGTCACAAATGTGTTGAATGTTCACCTTCCTTGACGTAGGCTTAATTGGATGAATAGGAGAGCATGTATCTAGGGATTTAAGGACTTTAACTTGACTTTGACCCACTCATACATTAAGGCATTGAATAATTTTCAAGGTACAGGTGTGGAGAAAAAGTGCAATTTCTGAATTGAATAGTAAATTGTTACCATTTTCATCTGGCCCTTGACCCTAAAATTCATAAGATAATTACTTTCAGGTAGAACATGCATAATATGTACTAAGTTTCAAGGTAACTTGCGCCACTTCCGAGATATGGAGGAAAAAGTTAGTTCAGCACTTTCACTTGATCTTTGACCTTTTGACCTTTGAGGCAAAAAGAGAAAAAAAAAACTTTCCAGAGAATTTCTATTAGGTTACACACGCATACACCAAGTGTAAAAAAATAACCCTGCTGGCATTGCATAAATATGAGGGTAATAGTAAAATATTGAAGTCTTGCACTTGACCTTTGACCCCTGACCTTTGACCCCATGAACCCTACATTCTCTAGATAATCACTTCCAGTCAGTACATGTATATACTATGTTCCATGAAGATACCTTGAACAATTTTCCAAGGTATGGAGAAAAAAAAAGAAGTTTTGATATTTTTACTTGACCTTTTGACCTTTGACCTTTGACCTCATGACCCAAACTTTCACCAGAGAATCTTGATTGGGTAATACATGTATAAACTAAGTTTCAAGAAAATATCTTCAGGCATTCAATAGATATGGTGGAAATGGTGCAATTTTATGTATTTGACCCTGACCTTTTGACCTTTGACCTTTGACCTCATGACCAAAACTTTCACCAGAGATTCTTAATTGGGTAATACATGTATACACTAAGTTTCAAGAAAATATCTTCAGGCATTCAATAGATATGGTGGAAATAGTGAAATTTTATGTATTTGACCTTGACCTTTTGACCTTTGACCTTGAGCATGTGCACTCAAAAGTTGATAGGCACAACTTCACCCCCTAATACACATACATGCCAAGTTTCATTAGGATACCTCAACAGGTTTCGATAGTTACCTTGTCCACAAAATTCATTACGGACGGACGGAAGGACGGACGGACGGACGGACGGACGGACAACCCGAAAACATAATGCCTCCGGCACCACTTCGTGGCGGAGGCATAAAAAGCTCAAAGTTTATACCAACACTGCTGTGATCATATTTCGAGTAACTATATGAATTTTTTCCGGTAGTTGTCGCGATGACTTGTATACATGTACATCGAAAAAAATGAAAAACACACATTAATATTCACAACAAAGAAAATACTTATCGTAAAGCCTAAAATAGGGATATTTATATGATTATGAAGTCAAATCATTGATGAATCTTCCTTTGAGTTCTGTGCAGTGGAGTGTGAGGATCCGCTCAGTGAACGTGCTGGTGCTAAGTCTGATGTCACACCTGGTGTAAAATGGACTGGTATGTCTTTAAGACCGCAATACCTGTACAGAGAGAGAGAGAAGGGGGGGGGGGGGGGGAAGAAGACAAACTGGCATTACATGTAACATGTAATTCCCAATCCAATGCCCTGCCTTATACTGCCCCACCCTACCCTGCCCAAAGCCGTTCCTAACAAAGTTTACTGCAATTCGTGATCTCTGAGCAAATTGCCCAAAATCATGCAAAATCTTTACAATAACATTCATGCTTAGCAGAGATCAAAAAGAATGCAGTAATAAGAAAATGAATTTTGTCATTAATTGTGTGTTTTTTTTTTTTTTTTTTTTTGTTGTTGTTGCATATTCCTATTAAATATTGCATTGCTTGGTCCCACATAAATATAGTCCCATAGTTGGTCCGACATAATGCATGTCATGTTTCCATAAAATTATGTTCAAACTCACATTGCCAAAGGTTTAACAGGTGCTACTTTGACTTCGCTGGGTCACACCTGACTCAAAGATATAATGCTAATAATTCAATAATCAAATATTCCTGCATGTCATTCACAAATTTCCTCACCAGAGAACGTGAGAGACATTTTCTTCAAATGCTAAAATTATAGGAATACTGCAAACATACACTATACAAGTACAGCGCTTTCTCATCCAGTAGTACGAGAAACTTTCTTCCCCTCTTTTCTTTGTTCTTTAAAAACACATTTTCAGTTGACGGTTCAGAGAAATTGAAACATGTTTGAACACTGTTTCAATAGGCCTACACCGCATCACGACCATGAATGGAGAACCTCACAATAGGCTTGACAGAAATTATGATGCAAATATCAGATATAGAACTACAGTGAAATAACGTAATAACAATTATAATAGTGTAGGGCCTAGTCTTTGTTTTAGTGACCATTTTTTTTTTTTTTTTTTGTCTTGGTAAGGGAATGATTCTAAGTGCCCTACAATAAAAGAACAAATACAAACTATGAGTAAATGGACAACAGTACGCAGCCTGCCAATATAATCTCGTACAAAGTAGAAGATCTATACCTTTGATGACCATTCCCTTTAGTGAGTGGACAACAGTAAGATGGCTAAGTGCTATTGATCAAGGATGGCCCGAGGAATCGTCAGCAGCTCCCAAGAGGCTTCAGGCTGTTCTTGCTCAGCAAACTGCAGGAGTTCAGCTGGTGGGTCAGCAGGGCGGGGCATCTTCACCGGTCACTTCTCGTTACTCTATTTCTTTTGTTTTTTTAATACAAACAAACAGAAAATGATTATAGCCAATTTTTCATCTCACGCTGCAAATCCGCCGTGCATCTCATGTTCTCTCCCTGTCCATATGATGAGTTTGATCATGAGAATTAGTCGTGATTCTCTCCTCAAACAAGATACGACCATCCACATGTCTGTCTAAAAGTGCGCTATTGTAACTGATTTGAGCGTAGCCAGTCACAATAGCATCAAAACAGACAGGCAGTTATATATGGATTGTAGATCTGAGATAAAATAATTTAATGGCATAAAAGCACTGACAAAAGCGGCATATGTGAGGAATCATTTCATTTCAGTACAATGTATATTACTATTGTAACTGTTGTCATCGACATTGTCATCATAATGATCATTTCCAATATTATACAAGAAGTGAATGGACACGAGTGCGATGGTACAAAATTTCGCACGCAGAAAGATAAAGTGAATCGTGAGCTTTTCATATCTTTCAAGTGGAAATTACACTCGGAATAAATCATTGATGCAGGGTGATCGTGCTTTATCCGATCCGTTATATGGAACCAAAATTGTGGAACCAGTTACCTATTCAGTAAGAGCAACTGTCATCTACAGAGACATTCAAATCTTACAATGTACTGTTCCTATCACACTGAGGACCGAAATTGCTCTCATTAATGTTCGGAAAAATATTCTTTATTTGGTATATGCTGTATTCTTTTATTATTATGTTTGTTTGTTGTACTGGGTATGTCATTGTCTTCTTTGTTGTCTTGTTTGAACATAGATCTATCAAGACAAATGTAAAGATTTAGTTCTATATCTTTTAATTCTTGAAGCGCCATGAGCACTGAAACTAAGCTGGACCTGTGCGCTATAATCATCATCATTATCATTATCAATATTGCTATTATTATTCTTATTATCATTACTACTACTACTTCTACTACTTTTACTACTACTATAGTACTATATTAGACCACAGACTTGTAAAAGGTGAACTATAGGCCTACTGGCAGCCAGTCATGGATAGATAGGCCTACCGTACGCTTGACAGACAGCAACCACGTTAGATAGGCTCTACTGTTGAGTGGACTAAGCTGGGGGAATTAATTTGCACCTTACTGACAAAACAAATTTGATCGAGCAAACTATAGCCAATAAGTCTCTGCACGAGAGTTTCTACTGACATTAGGGGTGCCTGCATCCTCATCCTTAGCTATCCCTCCTACCAATACCTCTAAATTTACGGCTTTAGCTTAAAAAAAGAGACTTATATCTAAAACTGCAGGGCCTACTTTGTTCTTATAGTCTGAAACCAACCAGATAGATCTAATTTTAAAGTTAGAGCTCTAACTTATATAGCTAGAGACTAGGTCTTTATAGCTACCCGACCGGTAGGACCTAGCTATTAAATAGATTCTATGTTAGAATTATATTGTCTATAACTTAGGCCTATAGGCTACTTGGTACTAACTAAGATCCTACTGTATTCCTAGGCCAAGCCCAAGCCAAGGCGATATTAAATTAACAGAAATAGATCTAGCCTTATCCTCTAACCGTTAACACTTTAGGCCCTCTTGGCCTACTATTTACGGTAAGAAAATACAACTTTTGAATAGGCCTAGGCCTACGAAGGACGCTAGGTCCTACCTAGAATCTACCATGCTTTCGATACTTATCCAGGCTGAAGATCTCCTGCCGTACACACGCATAGTTTAGTCGGCGCTCGTGAAATGAGACGTAACTAGTATATACAGTAGAATAGTGGCTGCTGCATTACAGTGCGTACACTGCTGTTTACACAGTGGATTGGGCAACAACACAACAGCCAGGCGCAGGGTAGGTTCTATACGATAGTGTCTTTCTTGACAGATTAGAATCGAAGTCGAGCCATCAGGCATATTTGGGGGCATATCTCTGTTATTTTCATCTACTTATGAGCGTGAGAATTTTGTGAAATATGTGAGAGTGGCAGCCCAATCCCAAAAAGATAATAACCATAAGACCCATGACTTTTCGTTTCGTCCCGATTTGATCCAGTGCACTGCCGCTGGTGATCCACCCCGGGTGTACAGACTGCATTGTACACATAGTCTACACTGTTTGCCCCAATCGCATTGATCTTCGCATGATGAATAACATGTTAAGTTTACCGCAGAAAACCAAAGCTCAATCTAGTTCCATGATTAGTCAAATCAGAACATGAATATAGAGTATCAAATTGTCTGATCATAGCTACGTACCTTTGAAATTTGAGGCAAATCTCTCCAAACCCCAGGTTTCAAGCAGCCTCCTGACACACGGCATTATCGTGCAGCGTTGCCATGATGAATGTTGATGGGATTTAGGCCAATGAACGAAAGGACCAATCAGGCTCGCGCTTTACTAAGATTCCTCCAATCAAATTGCATCTCCTGAACGTCTGCAAAGCGTTGACCACGAACGGGGTCACAAGCATTTATTCAAGTGCTGGAGCTCCAGAGCTTGTGTCCAGTCGACTCCTTTCCGGGTCACATTGACCCGGAAAGGGTGAGATATTTTTGACTGGGAAAAATGGTTAGAATTCTGACCCGGGGTTTTTAAGAGTGTATACTGTATCCAAGGCTCGATACTAACTTTTGTTGTGTGTGTGTGTCACACCAAAATCATCAAATTCACTCTTTGTAGGTGAAATTTGGTCCCCCCCCCCCCCAAAAAAAAGAGGAAAAACATAAAAAAATAAATCTTTTTATAAGACATTAAAGTAATACAATATACTACAACAATATTGTATGTCATATTGGATTTGGGCAATTCCACGCCAAAGTGGACATGACATCTAAAATTTCAAATTCATATTTCCCACGCAATTTTGGTATCAAATGAAAGCTTAAAGTTTGAATTTTATGGATTTGAGTAAAAATGTTTAGTTTTAAAACATATTCGGGGTCAATTTTTCAATTGTTTAACTAACCTTATTAATTTTCAAAAATGCATAAATTATAATACAAATGTAGCATGGCCTGTATTCAATATTTGAGAAATAAATGTTATGAATTGTTATATTTAGAACTTAGTAAATATGAAAGAAACAGTTCATTTAATATTTTTACGGTTTCCATGATTTGTTATGCTTCAGTGACTTCCTAAAGGTGACCTTGTATTTTGTCCTTCCGTTACCACAAAAAGAGGTCTTTTTAATATTTTATCAAAAATAGTAATATAAAAACCATAAAATTTTCAGTGCAAAGCAAGTTTAGGTAGGCCTATAACTTGGCACCCATCCATCCACGAAACCCCTCCTCTTTGAATAATTATAAATAAATTAAAAATGTCCTTCCGTTACGGAAGCTGGTAACGGAAGGACAAAGTTGTGGTAATGGAAGGACTTAGAGTCTGTTTTTAGCTATTTAATGTCCCTAAGATGAGGACACAATGTGTCAGAACCTACTCTAAGTACCCTTGACTAAATTCAAATAACAAATGAAGCCACACCTCTTTCCTGAATGCAGGTCGACCCAACATTGGCTCAATTTTGTAATTTTGTGCACAAACCCTATGGGAAATAGTGCTCTTTCATAATACTCATAAACATCTGATAATTTTTTTCTTTCGATCACTTTGATTACTTGACTTTTGCCTACATGTACAGGTAACTATGGTTAAAAAGTGGTCTGTGACAATTTTCTTTGCAAAACAACAACAAAAGGAAAAAACAAAGAAATACAAAAGAAATTCAAGAAACAATAACAAATAAAAGAATTGAGATTGAATTGCATTTTTTTATCACTACATTTGTTAAATACCTCAAAATGAAGATCCACACCAAAAAATGTCCATAAATTGCTTGACATTAGTATTCTATGGGCTAAAATGTAATTTATTGAATAAATTTGCATACTGTACGGGCTGAAATTTTCGCGTACAGATATTTTCGCGAATTGCTACTTGGAGGACATTTTCACGTGTTGTTAATTTCGCAGTTGCGAGGGTCTAACTGAACTTATTTGCGCGTTGTTATTTTCGCGTGTTGTTATTTTCGCGGTTCAAAGGCGATTCGCGAAATTCGCGAAAATAAAACCACCGCGAAAATTTCAGCTCGTACAGTAATCAATTCATATGATTAGGAATTAGCAGTATTTTGAACAATCTAACTATGGTCTCGTGTAGATTACTCTCCAGGGTGATGTGTGCAGATTTTAATCATGATTATGCAAACCGTGTAAGAGATCGGGGGGGGGGGGGGGGAGGGGGCCTGGGGATAAGCCCCCAAGACACCCCCCCCCCCCCCCCCACCCACTGTGAAATGGGTCCATAAGATTTGGCTATTTGGGGGATTAAAAAAATATCACATTGGACTACAAGGAATAACATTGAAGTTGGAAATAACATCCTTCACTCTATGCACACAAAGCTCTTTGTCCTTCCGTTACCATACATTAATGAAAACAATGTGTTGTAATTAAAAAACCAGTTGACATGTTTCAAAGTTGAATACATTAAGGTAAATCTAAAACTATTTGGATCAAACTGTATACCTGGCACATATGAAAAAATTATTAACCTTAGAGAGGTTTAATAAAAACTAACCATAACCCATCTTCCCCATGCACTTTACACAGACAATCTGCATGTCCTTCCGTTTCCGTCCTTCCGCTACCAAACACACATGGACATTATGTGGTCTAATTAAAAAATAAGTAAACATATTTGAAAGTCAAATATATTCCATTATAGCTAAAACTATGGCAATTAAACTGTATACCAATAAATTAATATAGCTCCATAAACTTCACAGAGTTTTGATAAAAACTAGTTTGCCTGAAAACCCATGTCCATTTTGATGTCCTTCCGTTACCGACCTCATTAATATGCATATTTCATTACTCTTTTGCAGGTATGACAAAAATTTTGGTGGAAATTATAGTCTTTGGCTCTGGTAATACATCTCTAAAGTTTAAAATGCTGTATCCATCAAACTTTTCTTAAAGTACTTTTTTAAACTGTGAAAATTCTGTCTGAATGTCCTTCCGTTACCGTGGAATTGCCCATTTATCAAATAGTAACAATGAAGAATAGCCTGGTTTATTGGTGTATACATACAAATTCTGGATATTTTTCACTTTAGGAGCTTGAAACATGCACCTCCATCCACATTTTATACATTTTACACTTTTCAGTGCATACAGTTTGGATGCAGCAAGGTATTGCTATGTTGGGCAAGCTTTGGGCAAGCTGGGGTTGTGAGTAACAACCATTATGATAAAAGCATACATAGATTTAGATATAGTCTAAATTACAGTACATATTTTTCAGGAAGAAGACCATTGGCATTGTTATCATGTAGTCAGAATAATTATGATGCTATCGAACCAACCTAGTGCAGTAGTGTAGCATGTACACATACTTGGTCTCTTTGAACTTTGCATAGCACACCATTGATGAACAATGCAATGGTCACTGAATTCTCAGAAGGCAAATGTTCATGCACTTTGCAACAGATGTTTTAATTATGTGTGATCTAGTGTTTTGGTTGATCAAAACATGAGAGATCCTTGTACTCACCTCCCTAATTGGAATGCCAGTTTTGCATACAGCTTGTACAACTATAGCGATTGTGCAAAGTGTTCACTTGCCATTCTGCCAATGCACGCAAGGTGAATTTGTGTGAGAAAATTTTCAGCGTCATGTGGCGTCTGTTGATTTGGATTGTCACTTGTAGACCTGTTCAGTTTGAGCACTGTTTTATATGTTAATGTATATTTCAGTCATAAATGGGGGGGGGGGGGGGGGAGGGCCTTCAGCATGTCTAACAAGAGATAATTTATGCACTGATAGAGCAATGCACAGGTCTGACTCATTGCATAATCCATTGAATCTTCTTTTGGAAGCCCCCTACTTTTGGAAGCCCCCCACTTTTGGCCAACATAAGTTACAGTGTTTTAAAATCGAATAGATCAGTAGTTTTTCTTATGTGACATAGACAATGATAAAGAGGAAATCCATCCCAAAAATAAACTCTCAGAGAAAGAGAGAAAAATTCCCTACAGAATGTTAAAAAAATGACAAAATTCGGATAAGAAATAAGGAAGACATATGACATTTGTAAATTTCACATTTCTTCAGAAAACAGTTCTTGACCAGTCCTTATGAATATTCAAATAAGCAAGTTGATGATGTCATGCCCTCGTAATTTTTCATGTATATTATATATGAAATTCAGAAAACAAAAATTAAATTTAGCTAATACAGGTTAAAGCATATGCTCTTACCAAAATATATCAGAGTTAACATTTGTTCTTTTTTATACAGCTGAAATATGAGATTTTATGTTATTTCCGTGTATGAAATGAATAAGAAATTGTTCGAGCATGACATCATCAACTTGCTGATTTGGTATTCGTAACGACTGATCAAGAAGTGTTTTCCAAAATACTTTGAAATTTCAAAATGTGATAACTTCCTTATTTCTTATCTGATTTTGATCATTTTTGCACTGTTCTGCAGGGATTTTTTTCTTTCTTATGAAATTGATCAAATGTGGGATTGAATTTCTTCTTTAAAGGTTGGTATTAGTAATAATTATGGATGAAGTGAGAACCGCAGTAGCATCCATTGATGTTGGCTGTCCAAGTTGACGTGAATGTAAGGCTCAGTATGCCCACTACAAAAACTGCAACAGTGTTTGACATGGTCCAGTGAGAAAATCGTAAATGAATTATTTCAAGTTCAGTCTCCTAGTATGTAATGACTGTCTTCCCTCATTATGACCTGTGTTTATCTCCTCCCACTCTCTCTCCATCCCTCCCTCTCTCCCCCTCTCTCACCCTCTTTTACCGACTCTCCTTCAAGATGCTATGCATCCGCGTGGCAGGCAAGTGCTGTAATGGGGTTAGGAGCGAGTAATGCATATTTTATGACTAATTGAAATGAAGGTAGCTCATGAGTGCACAACTTGCCGTGGAAGCCGGTGGCACATCTATCTGCCGGTGATTTAGCTGCCTTAGTCATCCCAAGGCATGGGATGATGCGATGCTGCTGACAACATACAAAATGCAGCCAGGCTAAGTCAGCACTGAGGTTGCCCTCCTTATCCCCCCTCCATCCCTCTCCACCCCTTCCCATCCCCCCCCCCCACTCCAAGGTGTTAGGATTGAGGCTCTCAGAGAGAAGATGGAAAACAGTTGGACTTGAGGCATAAATGGAATGAATATGTACATTTCTGTTGTCACTTTAAACACTGTAGTGTGGCCTGTCGATGTTAATAGACTGTGATGCAGCCATATTAGATTTGTCACTGCTATGAAGGAGCAGGGAGAATGCTTTGTAGAAAGCTACAATCATGCACTGGACGTGCATATATATGCATTAGTGGACAGTCATCTCATCTGTGGCAGACCCAGCCCTGCCTTGTCCTTTCATCTTCTGAAACTAAAAGAAAAAACTGTTTCTTGTGCGTTCATGTCCTGAGAATGGAGCTCTTGAAAATTGATGGTGGTGGCAAGTGCTCCACATCCGATGAACATCATGTCAAGTTGACAATACAAAATGTCTGTACTAGCGGCATGCTTATGCCCCACCCTCTTCTGGCTTCTATTCAGACTGAAGTACATATTTGAGTAAGAGAAATAGAGTTTATTTTCCTGAACATGTAGCTTCAACCTACAGTATTTCCCCGACTTAGGCCGCGTTCATGCGAATTTCGTAGCCAGAATCACAAACATGAATCATGATTCAAAACGGTGTTTCAAATCACGGTCTCAGCGGAAAAGCGTTCACGCGGGCTTTCGCAACGCTGATTCTGGCTCAGCTCATCCTTTGCCATTGCGCAGCGCACTGCGCAGTTTGACCTTGTCTACGTCTCTGCAACTCGAGCCAGACCTCCTTATTCCAACTGTACAGGCCTTTACGTTTTTATTTCGGTGAGTACTTTCCGATAAGCTGTGGCATTCAGGCTCCGCCCACAGCTCGAGGAACAAATCGAGGAATAATCCTAATTCTTCGTCTCTCCAATTGTTTCCCATGGCAGACACAGCGCTGCAGCCATTACTTTTATCAACTCAATCGGAGAGTAATTACATGTATTGTTATATTAAACAGTTAACGTTAGATACTAGCATAGAATCGGTGTATGGCGTTGATGTAAACAAACAAGTGCAAGTATGGTACCAAAACACACGATTCATAAGACGTACACAAGCGCGCGAACAGAACTAGAAGCTGTGGGATACCCCATGAGACACGCATACGCACAGCGCACAATGACGTCATAGAATCATGATTGAAATCATGGTTGCTTTCATGCGCTTTCTGCGATCTTGATTCTGGCAGAATCATGATTCAAAACGCCCTTTTTTCTGTGTTTCAGATCGGCGTTTTGAAACGCGTTTAAATAGAAAAATCGCATGAACACAACCCAACTTAACACGTTTAGCGACTAAACGTGTTTAGAAATGCAATTCTAGTTTCGCATGAACGCAGCCTTTATAAAATGCTCTGCCCCCCTCCCCCCCTTTGTGAGGACACCAGTTGCTCTAGAAGTCTGCTCACAGCAGTGTGCATCGTCTTCATTTCCTGGACTATGGTGCAATTCCCATTCTCAAGATCATTCTAGATAGTAGAATGTGGAAGCTACAAGTGACTGTAACTGACATGCTATCCCTCTGGTTTTTCCACCCTTTTGTTAAAATTGTGATTTATGCGATGGGATGTACAGACCTACTGTACTTGGCATTCCCTCGAGTGTCTGGGGTGTTGCCCAGAGGCTCTGTTAATTTATTTCCTCTTATCATCAGCATAAGGAAGGGGGTCTGCATGTACTTCAAGCATTTCCCCATATGTCACAAGAATATTATGTGTGCATGGTACTGTCATCTGCAGGATGCTTCAGCATTATTTTCTCTAAATGTGGTGAAGTGGAAATGATAACCGTAACAATACTTCTCCCTTTCCTTCCTTCTTCCTCTCAGTATCTCTAAGCTCCCGTCTAGTGTTATTGAAAGTGATGTCAGAAAAGGAGTTCATGCTCAGTTTTTTTTTTCTCTGCAGACCAGCAATATTTGTCTTATACCCCTTTCCCGCTGCCCGTCTCGGTGAACCATCGAGAGGTTCCCCAGTGAATTCACCGGGGAACCTCTCGGTGAAAGTTTCAGTCCCGTCGTTTCACACTGCTCTCAGTGAAACTTTCCCCTAGACGGGTTTTCTGCTCGCAACGTGGGTGATCTTATGTACTTGAGTTTGTTGTGCATCTGCGATTTGGTTTTTTCGATCCCATGTTCAGCAAGTTTTCGGAGGAGGGACTCGTACGCGGTGCCAGCGTCAGCCGACGTCCCGCTCAGTTCTTCGTTCACTGCTGCCTCGCTACGTAATTGAAGTAACAATCTCTCTTCGTCTTTGGTCCTCGCTCCAGCCATTTGCAAAATTCCCTCAAATTTCAACAGTACAAAACGTCAAAGGATTTCTCCTGCACACTGTAAACCCAGCACTTGACGCTAAAGCACAAAATACGAAAAAATCAAGCAAGAGGCGGACTGTATCACCATCAGACTTTACTGGAAGAGTTAAGAGCTACATAGACACTAGAGGAAGACGAAGAAGGAGGAAGCATCAAAGCGATCAAGTACATTGTAAACATATATCAGCTTTGTATACACGGCGTGCTAATTAAACAATACAATGCACAGCACGATGGAAAACAATGCTGTCGCACTGTGAACGCCACATTGCACACGAAACGACATACACGTGTACTATGTAGTGTCGTGTGTATGTTTACAAACACGAATTACTAGTAACCTTTACGTGTGGATTTGGGAGGTCGAGTGCGCGCTAGCTAGCTGAAAACGTGTGCATGACCAGAAACAAGACATGACCTTTGACATAATCTGCATATTTTCCCCGGTGTTTCACCGAGACAACCTTTCACACTGGGCGCTCTCGGTGAACCACCGGGTGATTTCCCGTTGAACTATCGGTGTTTACCCAGGACGCTTCTCGGGTAAAAATTGCCCAAAATTTCATCGGTGTTTCACCTAGGCTTCCCCTAGGTTTCAACCGAGTGACCTTTCACACTGCGGGGTTCCCCGGGTGCCCCCAGGTGCCCCCGGGGAAGATTTTCTTCAGCGGGAAAGGGGTATTATTTGCAGCACTTGTTACTCTCATTTCGTGTTAAGCCCACCAACTTTCCACTTAAAAAAAAGGGGAAAAAAGTAGTTTGTAGGATGTTTAAATGAAAGATCTAATAATCCCAAAGTTACGTTGTAAGATATGAATGTATACACTTTGTAAGTGATGATCTTTATCTAAGTGTATCCAAAGGCATATTCTTGGGACCATATAATTGAGATTTTAAATCAGTAATGATAACAGATATGTATGACTAGGAATGCAATGTTGCTGATTGTTAACAACAATAACACAGGAAATCATTTTGAGATACTGTGATCCCTTACATGTTTATACTCCTCATGATAGCAAATAAGCTGTGATTTTTAGTGTGTAGCTGTACAGTGGTTCTGATGGATAGGACTGAATTCAATTTAGTGAGATTTTGTTTTGCAGCTGTTACAGTCAATCTCAAAACAGGCATACTTCAAGTGTAACTGGGGAAGCAATCAAGTAGCTAGTACACACTTACAGATCCATGGTTACAAGTGCCATCTATCTAGCTACAGAACGATGGTTAAAGTAGTAGTAGTAGTAGTAGTAGTAGTAGTAGTAGTAGTAGTAGTAGTAGTAGTAGTACTAGTACTACTACTACTACTACTAGTAGTTGCCATTAATATGATGATACATAATGTATTTTTGAAGTGTTGTCACTTAATTGGTGAGCCATGTGTGAGAAGGGGCCTGTGGTTGAGTCTGCAGCAACCAAATCCCAAATGCTCCTACATGTACAGCTGCCATGAAACTGTAATGGATACCAGGAAATAATACCAAAGGATCTTATTGAATTAATATTATCTTTGCTTTATTGAAAGAGCTCTCAGCTCTCATTAGTTGCATGAATGTTGTCAATCGAAACATGGTTCAACTTTAGATAACATACAGGTCTGTAGACAATAAAGATATCACAGACATTGTTGGAAAAGTCTGCCCTTGTATAGAAATCATAATTTTCCCTAGAGTGGATTTTAAGGTTTTGATTGGAGGCAAACGACACTTGAATGTGCCCAGGGGCACAGGTTCATTCTCAAAAGTATATCAATTTGAACCCAACAGAATTTTCATGATTCCTCCTCACAAACTCCCAATCTTGATGAATGCTTTTTTGATTGAATTTGATTTTGGTCTTTTTTTTTCTTTTTTTTGCCAGCATTTCAATGGCTTACACTTTGTAACTTCTAAACTATATTTGAGGTGTTGCTTACTACAAATGTACATAGTTGGACCTTATATTCACATCTGCTATATTGTGTGCATGATTGTACACTATGTATATCACCCTGTATATATGCTATTCGTTTTGCAAGCGGTTGAATTTGCAATTTAGAACCACATAGAAAAGAGACAAGTTTGAAATAGAGATTTTCCACCCTGGAGATGGTACACAATGCACTTGTGTCAAATGTACCAATACTAAATTGCACAAAAATTGGTTGACTTGCAACTGCAAAAAAATCAATACACCGTGAAACATGAACCTGTTGCATAAATACAAAAGTCTGTGCAAAGTATACAGTGTATGTATTCTTCCACGTAAATGGTATTGGGGGTTGCATGTTTGTTTGACAGACTATGGATTTTGCAGTTAGTGGCCTATGAGGTGATTCATTAGTTTGGGAACGCAGTTATATATTGTAATCCATACACATTTAAAGTGATATTCACAAGCATTGAGCATACATGATTTCAGACGTGTTTTGAGTTGAAACAGTGTGCAGACATTTGAATGACTCTATTCTTTTGCACCACCACACACAAGATGGAGATTCTCTTGTAAGATGCTTACAGGCTTATATTTATGTGCACATCTACTTAATCTTGGCCCTTTACGTAAAACTTGAGATCAATTATAAGTCAGAATACTAAATGTAAGTCTCCGATTACCTGACTTGCATTTGATTTTCTGACTTATATTTAATTGCATTTTTGTCTCTCTCTCTCTCTCTCTTTTCTTTTTTTCTTTTTTTTTAATCTAGCAGGGCCCTGGCTTCCTACTATGACGATCAATAGTCATGTTGTACACTGTGTCATCCTGTATCAGAAAGCATATTCATAAAATATATCATACATCTGAATATTAAACTACATGTGCTCTGTTATAAAGAGATAAGAAACTAAAGTCAACCTGCAGTGTACTAAGAGGGCAAATTCTGTGTTGCAAAATATATGCCACTGACTACTTTATGAAATTACTGTCTCTGCATTGTTGTTGTTGTTGTGTGGAAATCCAAGGGCAATATGTGACATTTGCAATGCAAACACTGAAAGTATTTTCCATGTGACTATCATGGTTGCGATAACATCAAAGCTGGGGAGGGTGTAATGAACCGCTTTTGATGCCCCATTAAATGTGAGTTTCATCAAAATTGCACCTAATGAAGTCATCACATCGAAGCCGACCAATTGGTGTCTCGATCTAGGCAATTTCCACGTTGCTGTCGTACAAGGTCTCTTGTTGCTATTGGTGAACATACATGTAGAATCAACGAAAACATAATCATGATCTAGTGAAACTGTTCTATTCAATTATTTTGGGTTAGCTCATGATCAAATGCTTTATAGGTCCACCAGTCCTTGTGGAAGTAATTGCAATGCATTACAAGGCAAATACTTGTGTGCAAGGCACATTGTCTACACATGTATACTGTTCTGATCAAAAGATGCTGCATATCATATGTGGCATAATAAGTTAGTAAGTCAGAACCCAGCTGTATGGGGGAGGGGAGATCATATGGATCAGAGCTCAAAAGATAAGTCAATTTTTAAGCCATCAAAAATGGAAAGAAAAGAAAATAATCTGATGTCATATTCCTAAAGTTACCACATTACCAAAGTACATCACTGCAGTACACCTAGTACATCACACATAGAGCTTCTAAGTCTTCCTGATATTGCAGGAGGCTCCCTTAAGGATTAGATGTATCTTCATTTCCTGATCTAGACAAATTTGACAGCCTCCCTGATCAAGGAATTGCTTTTGCCTGAGGTGCATGTGACACACAGTATCTGCCTTATTACCATGGTACTCTTTTGGAATTTTTCCCTGTTTTTGGTGTGGAATTTTTACTGTTCTGATTCAACTTTCTCAAGTCTTTCAGGCTGTACCATTATTTTTTTTCTCGATTTTTTAAAATCTTTTTAGAATTTGACAATTGCAACTGACAGTATCTCAAAGTTTGGGAAACGATGTGCATTCATAACATTTCCACTAAGGGTAATTCTGTTGTGAATTTCATTGTTTGCCTATGGTGTGGCTGGATGTATACATTGCAGGAGTGCCTATGTTTAATGTCAAAATGAGTGTTTGTTTGGTCTGTTAGTTTGTCCTACCTTTAATATGCTTCAGATTTCACTGGAATAAATTTATCAGATGGCTCTGCATGGTTTCTGAGGCATCACAGTGTATTTCAACTTCATCGATCGCATAACTTACAGTGTAGAAAACAATATCTGTGATAGAATTTGTAATCTCCAATCATCATTGGCATCATGGCTAAATGTGTGTATGTCGTATTCAATAATGCTGAATTGAATAGAATTAGATTAAAGTTGTAATGTATTGAAAGTCATCGCATGAAGTCATAAAGGCCTCATGGTCTAAACAGTTTCTGTAGCCCATGAATCAGTGCTGATGATTTAACATCTACCCATGGTATGTAGATATTTTATGTTTAATATTGTTGTTGTTGTTGTTGCTAGTACCTACAATGTATGTTGCCAAATGAGATTCAAAATGACATCCAGAATTTACTTTGAACGTTCATGATTTTTGTGTCCCTGCCCATCCCATCTCCAGCAATCCAAAGAGGTATCGCTGGAGAACATCAGCTTTCAGCCACCAAACATCGAGCTTCCGGACAATGCCTCGGCCTTCAGCATCTATGCAGCGGTGCGGCAGTGCATCTTGGAGAGGGAGACCCGCGAGAGGGCTATCATCCTCACGCGGGCCAGCGACGGGAGGACGGAGGACGGGAATGGGGACGGCGATGCAGAGAAGGAGGACAAGGTCATTCCACTGTCAAAGGTACAAATAATGAGTGGGTGTGGTCATCACTGGGTGTACTGTAAAAGCTGTAATTTTTGTGAAAGAGGTGACAGACATTTTCCCCAAAATGTTTTACATGTATTTGTGATTCACGAAATTTGTAAAAATAACAGCTTTTACAGTCTATTAGGATGCTTAATTATCTGTGTACACCATGTTGGTTCAATACCATAAAATATGTGCCTGCCCACATGTGAAATGTTTTGACCTAATAGCTTCAATTGCTATACAAAACTTTTTTATATTACTACCCACAGTCATAGGCACTGTTCAATTGTTTGGCTGACCAAGAACAATGGACTCAAAGTGTGATGGAAAAATAGATCTTGTTTCCATTTGTATTTATGTAAGAGTGTCCAGTTCTCCTTGGCATTATGTGATCGAGATCATTATTCGACAATGATACCATTACAATATCAGTGGAAAAAAAAAAGAAACCAGTTTGTTATTAGTTGATCTCAGCTTTGTTTTGTTTGTAAAGTTTTGCGTCAGTACCTCTCTACTTTATGAGAATGTAACGTTCAAACCAAAACAACCTTCAACAAATTGTCAAGTACTGCATGACATATGCAATATGCTAAGGTAAGTGAAGTAGTTCAGAGAATGTCTGTAAGCATTGAAAAAAGAAAAATGAAAAAAAAAAACAAAACTGCAGATATATGATTCAGGAAAGGGAAAAAGACTGGAAACAAAATCATTCAGTGAGAGAAAATGATCACAAATGCAATTTGACAGGTGTATAATGTGTGGGTTTCAAAACTAAAGAAGTCTAGTCAATATAAGAGAACTGACAGAAACCACAGTGGAGCTTTAATCATCTGCCATGTTGTTGCCATGCAACAGATGGTCGGGCTGGGCCTGCGCAGTGTGTTTGAGCTGATCCGACAGACGAGGGCGTCCCATCCCGCATTCTGTGTCAAGGCTCTCGGGGCTCTCCTTGACATCTTGCAGGGGCAGACTCCAGAAGGACTGAGCCGGGAGCCAGATGACATCCTTGGTAGGCCAGCCCCGCCCCTCTTTCTCTCACCCACCTATGTCCACCAACCTTTTTGCTTTCTTTTTCTCTTTCTTTCTTCCTGTCCATCCCCACTTTATAACCACCAGCAGTCATATCACAGGACATTGACCTGTCCAGAGTTCTGATTGGTTGGTGGATGAGTTTTAATTACTACATCAGTTATCTATAAAATGAATCCTAATTTTGTTGTTGATGTTATATATATGTATGTACATAATGCTGTATTTTGATTTGATGTTTTTTCTGTGTCAGTGTACTTAAAAATGTCAATATTATGCGCTGTGTGAATGTTTATTATTATTATTATTATTATTATTGTTATTATTATTAATCAGTTATCATGCATCACAGTTATCCATGTAGAAGGTCAATATTGCTCCTTTGTGACACATTAACTAAAACTTAGTGATCTGCTGACAAGATGAATGTAACTTGAATACTATACAGAGAAATGGTAAACACCCATCCCTCTTTGAGTGTACAGTAATGGCCAACCTTTGAACACGGTCTGCTATTGTATAACAGGACCTCAGCATTTGTACATCTTTCCACATGTATACACATATAAATATTTTATCTGTTTTTTGTTGTTAGTGCGTGTGTGTGTGTGTGTGTGTGTGTGTGTATGTGTGTGTGTGAGCATACGTGGGATGCAGTGTGAAGCAGTTTGTGTCTTTTTCAACTTGGTCGTACCATGGCTAATACTTGGCAGTGTGAAACAGTTTGTGTCTTTTTCAACTGGGTCATACTATGGCTAATACTTGGCAATCATTCCTAGGTCAGCATACTCGGCCATGTAATCCCATAAATGGAAACAGTAGTTGTGTGAACCCTTGCGAAATTCAGTGAAATTTCCTGCAGTCTTTACTGGTTTGAGATTGACATGGCAAGAAACCGCGAGGTGCTAAAGGGTAAAGTGTGTAATGAGCATGTGACTTCATCACATGCCTTGCCGCTCAAAATTATTGTGCAGGACCAAAAAAGAGAAAAGATAATGATTATATTGAAAGAGATTGTATATTGCATTTCAGGTGGCGTGAACAAACTGAAAAGAAAACAAAAGCAAAAACATAAGCCTCTGTCTATTGAAGCATGATATGTAGAATAGCATCAAAGTCCCATGACAATGATGTTAGAAGAAGTGATCCTGTAGGGCAGTTCTGGTACTTCTCATTACCAAGTCATGCATAGCTTGTCACATCGTAAATTTAGTTGTGGAAGGAAAGGAAATGAATGAAAAGGGAGCAACAGAAACCTTTCCCAAAACTCCTTGATGATGGTGCCTTACTTGTACATACAGTCATCACATCCCCCCCCCCCATTTTTGCTTTGTTGTTTTGCTTTTTCTCACAACAACTCAGTTGACTTGTTGATTTTTTTTACTGTGGTTCAGGGAACTAATTTGCCAGGAACATGTGGGCTTGTGTGTGTTTACGTACTTGTGTTTGTATCTATATTTGTTGTGTGTGTGTGTGTGGGTGGGTCCATGTCCATATTTCTGCTTTGTATATAATCCATATACATGGATCCCTATACATGTATGTGTTTTGTTTGTATGTGCATGCTTTTGTGCATGTGTTATCTCATGCATTTTTTTCTTCTTATTATTGATATGGTAAAGGAAAACCAAGGAATGCAAATTAGAATACAAAGAAAAAAAAAAAAGTGAAAAAATAAAAGAGGAAAAAGAGATGGATATGACTGATTATCAAAGAGAAAAGATACAGTGTAGGAAAACAGTGGACAGGAAATTATGAATAGGAAATAATATGCCATTCTGAGCTGTCATGTAGTTTCTTTTGTCTTCCTGAATTCTTGTGCAAACACACACACACACACACACACACACACACACACACACACACACACACACACACACACACACACACACACAAGTGTGGTCTTTCATTTGTAAGATGCATCACACAGTGGACTAGGGAAGCGTGCCCGGACATTGTCATCCTTGCAAACCTTGAACATTTCAACCAACACTCAGTAACAGTCACATTGTCCAGTTGGTCAGAGATCACATCTGCCATCTGTTGAGTGTTCCCCGGGGTGTAGAAGGGAAATGTGCATTTAAAGAGCAATTTGGCTCCTCGTACAAGATGGCCCTTTTCAGATCAAGAAATGGCGTTACGTCAAACAGAAAGAATTGGCAAGGTTTCATAGAAAAAAAATAAAATCAGTATTTGAAATGAGATTTGTGCAATTTTAAAGTTTCACATGTTTTTGTGAAACAGTGATGCTACAATTTTTGCAGCAGTCATTCATGTACGTATATCAAAGTGGAAAGAGGTAGTGATTTCATGACCACACAAGTTCCCCATTGACTCACATACTATCTTCACTAAAATCCTTTTGTTGTTGTTGTTGACATGGAATCTGAAAGAAAAAAACTTGTGTCATTTGTGTCAGATTTGTCTTGTGTTGCAATAACCTGGCAGTGATGACCTCATGGGGAAAAATGTTGTAGTTGATATCTCAATAACCATGTGACTTTTTATCACATTTTTGTGCACAAATTAAGGAGATGTGTGAGTTCATAACATCATCTCAGTAAATTCCCCAATATCACAATTTGGTAATGGTACAGTATGTGAAAATTTAAGATTCCATTTTGTTTGTAATTTTATACCAGATTTTGATGAAACTTACCACTATCAAAGCAAATTTTATGTGGTATGAAATGACATATTTATCGTTGTTCCACTTGTACAGGGCATATCAAAAAAAAAAAAAGGAATCAAACTTTGGAGGGCTACTGTTTAGTAATTATCGGCTATGGAGAGCACAATGTTGGTTGTGAGGAAAGAAAAACTCTTCCTCTTTCCATTGGTTCCTAATTATGTTGACAAATGTCATGCATGGCTGAGCACATGAACTTTGATACGCACCATAGTAGTACACAAAAATGTAGACTAGGAGCTATAACAGAACAGATTTGACATGACTACAGCACTATTTAATACAACATTTTAAATATGAATGATTGATCTGAAAGAAAGAAAGAGAATGGACTTTTCCATTGTGAATTTGGGAGGCACCATGCATTCATCTCTTTGCATGTACTCATTACAGTAACTAGATTAATTAATTGAAATAAATAGATAAAGTAATTAAAATAATTACTCGTATACAATGTAGCATGCTTTCCATGAAAAGCTTGAATATTTCTATTTCTATGGAGGAGGGGTAGAAAAGAGATGGCAAATCAATCTCTTGAGTATATGGCTGCAATATTTTTCTTCTGGCTGACAGGAGCCCTCTTTGAGCTGCTCATGGACCTGGCCACCACATCCGCAGAAGAGGACGAGCACTCCCTGGCAACACTGAGCAGTGCGTGCCTGCTCAGCCTGATGGTTGCCATGGGCAACACAGGCAAACTCCTGACTGGTATCTCGGCCCTGCTCATGATTGCAGGTCAACGACCTCTGAAGTCCCTGGAGGTATGCTTTCTTCTTTGCATTCTGTACACAGGAAAACAGCAATAACCGAAATAGATCATACAAATATTTATACAAGAATGGAGTCAAAAGGGGCCTGAGCTTGTTATCCTAGCAGAATCTTCATCAGAGGCAAAATATAGTAAGAAATGAAGAAGGGACGTAACAAAAAGGCTGCAAGCCTAGATTTGTAGAGCATTATGGAGTTTCCTTAGAAAGGAGAAAGAGACAAACAAAATAATAAGCTTTCACAAATGAATCATTTAATACTCACATGTGATATGCATAGTTCTAATCTCACATGTGCATGAGAAATTACATGTTTCCCTTGCAAGAAGCTAAAAAAAAAAATGCCTCAGGCATTCAATAAAACCAGATAAAAAATTGAAAAAAATCAAAACACAAAACCCTACCATGAAAAAGATTATAGAATATTTTCTGGCTGAGATTTAGTTTCATCTGCTCAGTAAAACAGGAAGTAATTAATGAGCTGTTGCTGACTAGGGTTATCACCATTACCTACATGCTGTAAAAACAGAAATTTTTGTGTGCACAAATCTTTCGTGAATTTCGTGAGGAGCCAGCATTTGCAAAAGTGAAATGCACACAAAAATCTTTGCCTACACAAAGCATTGCATGCCAGCAGCAATTAGCGAAAGGTTCATGCTGCAAAAAAATGACTTCTGCTCCAATCTGGGAAAGTTCCATGCTGCAAATGTTTCTGGTTTTACAATGATGCTAAATCATCTGCATCAAAGTGCAATGAAGACTGTAGGAAAGGGCCAGTTATGGTATCGGTGATACCCACCCCTGTCATTACATCATCATGCTGATCTACTTTTCCTTTCTTCTTGACATTGGTTTTGATTGTTTCAGGTGCCAGCCATCATCGTTGCCCTCCAGCGCAGCGTCCATGCTCTGCTCGTCGGCAAGACGGTGTTCCCCAATTGGCTGACTCTTGGCGTGCCCAGCCAATCACTGATCGACACCTGGACCATTCATGGGCTGAGTGTCGGTGAGTAGAAACTACATGTAAGCCCATTCACACGGCCGCCAATATTAGTAATTATTTGCATCCCAATTTGAATCGTGACACACACAAAGAAACAACAACATTCTTTTGTCAATGTGATCATAGTAATCATGACTATTAGTGAGATTCAAATTGTGATCCGCACACCACTAAAGATGTGCCGTTTCCGAAATAGTCATGTTCCTTTTTCAGAAGAGTCACAATTTTTTGCATTGTGAGGTGTGTATGAATGGTGTTCTGTAATTGAAATGGCACCATTTTTGTTATATCCCTTGATGCAAGGCACAATCTGGACAGTCAGGTCAAAGTCAAGCCAAACTCAGAAACTCTGTGCAGTTGGTCTTGCTCGATCCCATTCTTTTTTCTTTTTTTATAAACTGCTGCACTTTGCATCACAATTTATTATTTTTTTTTTTGCCTGTGTACAGTGTGAACCAGACCACAAAAAAGCGTGATATGAATCGCAATTTGAATCGTGCTTTTTCAGTGTTTGTGTGAATGGGCCTACTGTTGTCATCTTTGATTTGGAAGTTCATTTTTATGAGCGGAGCCAGACCACGGTGGAATGCATTCTGACTTAACTTTTGACTGTAACCTACAATTGTATAATCCTTGATGTATGTACAATGGGAAGCATACATGATGGAATACAGAGACTTCTTATTTTGCTGGAATGATATAGTATATAGAACACTGTATTTGGATTACAGATGTCACGGGGAATCGCTGACATTATGCAAGAGTCATCACTGAGTGGGAGTGGCCCCATGATTATCTGATATGATCTACTTTTAAGAAGTGAGGCTTGGATGTCCACATGCTGTGAATAAAAGAAAACCAAAACACACCAACATGTCCTTTATAAAGATAATGGCCATTTATCCGGAGTTGATGTTAGTCCCTTGTGATTGTTATGAAACAAAGACATTTTGCGAGATTTTGCCACTGTCACATTTTATTTTTCACTTTCAAAGTTTGAGAATGAAATAGGGGAAATTTGTCATGGTTAAGTGTCTCCATTAAGGTCATACATGTATCTACCTTTTAAGGATGCGTCTTTTTGAAAAAAGGAAAATACAGAAGGAAGCATTTTACCAGGACTATCTTCTCTTTCGCTTCACTTGCTGCTACAGAAGCATCAAACCCCACTGGTTTCAGTGCAATAGCCAGTGATGGCCGCTACCTGTACATCCATGGTGACAAAGGTCTTATGAAGATAGGATCAGGCTACTCTGGCACCATCAAGGTTTGTTGAGGGAAAAACCCTTTTTGTCTGTCTCTCTCTCTTATTCTTTGTTTGTACAAGAGATTAGATTGTTGATTTTGTTTTAAAGATACTGTTTACCATTGGGACCAGTGATTTAAAAATGTTCGTTTTATCACATTTGATACAAATGTGTAGGTCAGTTGTATCACAAAAAATCCTACCATATAAAATATTTTGCAATAAAGCCTAAAATATAAGGAGATATCACTATTTTATTCAATAAACCATAACTGCAATGATTTATTTCTAGAAACAATTTTATTGTAACTATTGTTCACATTCTGTATATTAAAAAATACTTAACATTGATTATATTGATTAACATTTTCACATTGGTTGTTTCTATCCCTAACTCACATTTTAGAACTATTTTGAAGCACTAAAGCTGGGTTTTTGTTTCATCTGCAAATGATGACTAATGCCATTAATGATATAGGCGAACGTCAGATCATGTGTAGCTCAAAATGAGATATTATGGATGAAGGGGCACCCAACATTGTCATAACTTTGATAGTTTAAACTATTACCAGCTGTTTCTGTTACTTGTAGATATGTTTGACAGAATTTTTGTCCCTTTTCTGTGATGTGTTTCATCACTGTTGCAGTGATTGGGTATAAATATACTGTGTTCCTGTAGGTGGGGAAGTGCATATTAACCTCATGACCTTGTGTCTGTGAAACACAATGCACTGTGTTATTTAGTTGCTCTATTTAGAACTGGTATGCAATCATGTATTCATGGAATGGAATTTTGTGTGGCAATGTATGGATAGAAGTCTTTTTTTTGTGTGTGTGTTAAATCAGTATGTGGAAAAAATCAGTTCATGAAATATATTGTAGTGTGATAGAAGCATTGAAGAAATGCAATGACTTTAACCTGCTCAAGTTTAGAGAGGGGGTTATTTTTGTTATTTTTGACAAAAGCAAACAGTTAAGGGATGTAGCTAACAAATATTCTCAGCTCATGCAATGTACTGCTCCATTCCTGGCTGTTGGTTGCCACGGTTGCAGGGTCACATCTATGCCTCCAACCCCACTGTGTACTCTGGGGAGAAGGGCTGGTTAGGGTTCAGCAGGAACCAGCTCCTCTTCAAGTGCCAGGAAGGCACCCAGGCGGCCAGGAACCTCTTGGTCAAGATCAGTTCCACAGACCTTAAGGAGGAGGGACAGCTTGCCTTGCCACCACTTGGTAAATAGTCTTTCTTTCTTCTTTGTCTTCTTTCCCTGTCAGTCTTTTCATTTACCGTTCTTTCTCTGTACAGCTCTATGTCTAACTCTCTTTTTTTCCCCCCATTTATTTGTCTGTCTTTGTGTCTGTTTGTCATCTCTGTCTTGTAAGTAACTCTCTCTTTGTCTCTTATGCCACTCCGCTATCTTTTTCTCATTCTGTTTGTGTTTGTTTGTGGGCATGTGTGTTTGTGTTTATGTTCAGTTGTACCATTTTTCAGCTGTCTCATGCCTTTGTTGCATATGTTTCAGCGTGTGTTTCCTTTTGCATATCATCAAAGGCCATTTTACTGAGGTTAAATGAAGTAATTGAAGATTTCACTGCAAAGGTGAGATTACCTATTTGTTATAAATGTCAGTAAACCAAACACTTTTACATTGTAGCCTGAGTATCATATGTCTTGTTAATGAGTGCCAGTTATACAATGGATAAATAGAAGCATGAAACATAAAGCTGGAATCAATAGGGAGGCATATGTCGGTTTCTTTTTATTTTGTATTTGGCAAGTTACCTTTTCAGTGCAAGGTTAAGGAAAGTTATAATAAACTTTGATTGATGAATGCATAAACTGTATTCAATATATCCGCCATGTACCCATATCATATATTGACTAAATAATTAGTAAATAAGTATTAATTCTATTTTCAAAGTTTTGGTTTACATCTTTTGTATTATTTTGTTTGATTGTTTTATGTTTGCAGCCGGCTCTGATTCTGGACTATTCTTCAGTGATGGAGTCAGTCTAGGAGTCTTGTCTTCAGTGACTGATGTGAGTCTACTGATCTTACTCTCAGTGGCTTGTGATCCCAGTGGCAGGTGTTGAAACAGTGTATTGTTCTGACGAGGAAAAAAAATGACTGTGTTTCTGAAGATACACAGTGAACCTTTCCACCGGGGAAACTGTTGACATTTTTGTGGGACAAAATGTTTTGGGATTATGGATGCGGTAATGGAAGAAGAACATGTTTTCCCCCTCTCAAACTTTGATGATTTTGCATGTTCAGCAGGTTTCAACCACTTCAGACCCTAGTGCATTGGTTTTCAACCGTATCAGGGCAATTACCCCCTGAGGGCAATTACTCCCCAGCTAAATACTGGTCAGATATAAGGTTAGAGTAAAGATTAGGGTTAGGGATAGATTTATGCTTAGAGTTTGGGTAAGGGTTAGGATTAGGTTCTGGATTAGGATTAGGGTTAGGGTTAGAGTCAGGGTAATTGCCCTAGACTCATTTTCAACAGTCCTGTCAGTAGGATGAGATGGAAATGATGATGTACATGTACATTTTGCTAAAAAATCTCATTTAAATCTGTACACAGGAGTCAACTTAATAGTTGAAGGGTGTCATCTCAGGTTTGATCATAAACCACTTAAGTTCAAGTTTGTCAATGCCAACAGTATAATATGTGCACTGTTAACATGGTGCCAAAAGGGTTAAAAAGGCACAAACGAGAAGGTTTTCTTCTCATACACTCTGTGTCTGTGATCCAGCCACATGGGCTCATGGGAGATATGCTCTTCTGTTGCACATTGCAGGATACCTTTGTTGTACAGACCCTTGGCTCCCTGAGTGCTTTCTCAGTGGGCGTCGGTGGGGAGCTACAGGCCAAGCTAGCCCGGAAGTGCCTGCTAGCCTACGGTGACCCAATGCCTGGAGGGGACAAGGACTCCAAGGACCCAGAGGAGATAGGTAAGTTGGGCAAATGTGTTCTCTTCCTCATCAAATATAATGCTACGTGGATATAACAAAAAGTAAAGAATTCAAAAAAATTATCCTGCCAATATGGATGCATTAGAAGCCCTCAAGCCACTCTAACATATTCTTTGTAACCCCTTAACTATATGGAATGTGTATCGAGTGATGTCATTGTTACCTAACTGCTTTTTTCCTGCTTGATTGGTGACTCAGTCATAGGTTCACCTTTGTAAATCATATTCTAAGCAAGCTCATGTTTGTCAAGGCTTTGGACTTGTGCTTGGAATGTACTAAGGTTAATTCAGGCTGTATACCTGATATTGCATACTGATTTTTCACATGTGAATTGGACTTGTGTCACTTCTCTCAGATCCAGGTGTGAATGAGGAGGTGACGATGGTTGGAGCAGGCAAAGAGTTTTCAATTCTCAGGAGCAACTCAGGAAAGGTGATCATCCCTCCGATTTCCTTCACCCAGATTATTGTATAAGCTGTTATTTTTGCGAGGGTTTAATTATTGCGAATTTCGCGAATCACAGTTTGATCGTGAATTTAGCAACACGCAAAAATGTTTCCATGCGCTAGGTTAATAATGCATTAATAATGATTTAGCGTCGGTGTCATTTCGCGAAAACAACATCTCGCGAAAATGGCTGTGACCTCTGCTTTAGCGAAAATATCTGTACGCGAATATAACAGCTTATACAGTACATGGCACTGGTGTGCATTTCAGAGGGTCCTATGATGGTGTCAATGAGAATGAATGCATTTCTGTAGTAATATCAGTAATGGACTCTTGAAGTGCATGAAGGTTTTTTGTATTGTTCCCCCATCAGGGTGATAAGCACTCCAACATGAAATAAAAAAAAAAAAAAATAGTAGTCCACCTCTCATATCAGTTTTTTTTTCCCCAGACTTGATCCTTCAGATACAAAATGAAATGTACACATGTATCTCCCTCTTGATTTTCTTCACTATTATAATTTTGTTAATAAGTATGCTCTTTGGTGTAAATTCCCATAAGTTATGTTGCATTATTCAATCAGCAATGTTTTGTACCTTGTGAAAACAAAGGAGCCAGCCTTAAATCTGAACTTTGTTGTTTTCAAAATTTTATTGAATAGAAATGAATAGTGCAGAATGACACTATAACCAGGAATGTATCTTGTTCTCCCTCCCTTCAATCATGTTGATGACAGATATACTTCATGGGGAAGTCCCAGAGTCTGGGTATCAAGCAGCTGGTCACCCAGGGCGTGAGCCGATGGTCAGAGCTGCCCATTTCGCGCTCCCCCAGCATCGTCCAGTGCAGCATCGGGCACGACGGCCACCATGTGGTCATGCTAACAGATGAAGGGTGCACATACTTTGCTGGTACTGCCCGCAAGGGGGAGGATGGTGATCAAGGTGAGGAAATTCTATATATTTCTTTTTTTTTTTCTCCCAATGAAATTTTTCTCCCAATGAAATGATGATGATGATGATGATGATGATGATGATGATGATGATGATGATGATGATGATGATGTGGTCTTCTTTAGCCAGGGTAGCCTCTTCAGTGTTGCCACTGTTCTACCAGAGGGCCCTGCCATTAATATTACCCTAGCCTTGCCAGGTACCATTTATACATGTAGGTGGAGAGGGCCATGGTGGGTAGAACAATATTGTCCAAGAACATAGGCACTTGACAGGATTCAAACTTGAGGCTCTGTAATTTAACGTCAAGAGTTTTATACACTATGCCACAATGCACCCACATACAGCTGTAATATTCATTCTACTGTGTCACATGTATGTCACTCTATAAATAAATATCCCAGTTGTTAAGCTGAGTTGAATTTATTAACAACAAACATATTAACATGAATACAAGAATACACAGTGTACGCATTTGCATGAGCATGCGAGTATGACAATATGAATACAATAAACAAAGATATGTACAGATATAGATACATACATATGTAATGATCATACATACATGTTTTGAGACTGTCTTTTGTAGCAGATTGACCTGCACTGAAATGAATCATATATATAGGAGTGGCAGTGACATATCTATGATGCATATGGCAAACATGGTATCATTCTGTCACTTCATGTGTTTGCTGCCCCCAGTGAAGGGACGGAGGCAGATGAAACCCAGCAAGCCGGTCAAGATGCTCCGGCTGGACGGCAAATACGCTGTCCACTCTGCCTGCAACAACGGCAGCACCGCTGTGGTCACTCGGGAAGGGGAGCTCTACCTCTTTGGCAAGGATGTCCAGAACACAGAAGCCTCAACGGGTATGTTTATGGACATGACATTTCAGGGTCTCTATTTAGGTGAAGTCACTGTCCTCTAGCTGTTGGGAACACTTCAGTAAAGTTACTCAGATTTTGTAATGGCTATATCAGTGGGATTATAAATACATGCAGATTTAGAAGCTGGAAAAAGTTTTATATTGAAAGGGAATGTTGTGGGAAAAGTTGAGTTGGTATGTTCATTACCATTGTACCTAGGTACAAAATTAGCAAAAAGCATCACCATCTTTTGACATGATGAGTATTGTAAAAAAGGACTGTCTTGACTTCCATCATTTACGTGGATGGATTTAGAACTTCCAATTGTGATGAGTCGTGTACGTATGATTTCAAAGCTGAAAATCTCCTCTTCCAGAATTTGAACATAACTGAAAAAGAGATCTTATCTGAAAGGTCATTGAAGATCGTAGTGTTCTCTCTAAACCAGTGATATGGATGTTAAAGTGTATGACAATATGTTATAGTGAATTAGATAATTTCTTCTTTTTTTTTCAGCACATTCATCATTTAGTTAAATTTTTGAGATGTTTGTCTTTAAGCATATTTTCTCAAATCCAAAGAATGTCGTCAGATCATAGAATGACATGTTGTATTTCTCACTGACATTCAAGGGGCCATAATTGTCTTAATTTTGGTCTGGTTTCTTTTAAGTTTTCATTGATTTGTTGTCTCTGTTTCACATGCTGAACTGAATTTAGCTCCCCACAGTGTTCTCTCCAGCATGAAATGATATTCCTTAGGGTCTGCAAACCAGAGGTTTCTGAGGGTAACCAGTCTGTTTTATATTTGTCGGTGTAACAGGTCTGGTCACAGATTTGAAGGGTGTGCCCATCAAGGAGGTGGCCCTGGGCAAGGCACACGTGTGTGCCCTGACCACCAGTGGCCAGCTCTACACGTTTGGTATCAGCAACAAGGGCCAGTGTGGCAGGGGGGCTCTGCCTGGACAACCGGTCAAGGACGGTACGTTAACAGAGTGAATCCATATCAAGTTTGTGTCATATTAACGTATCCATATATCAGTATCATTTAGAAACTTTTCCTGTTGCTATTTATCAATTTATTGCCCAAATTTTGATCACATATTCTGGCTGCACATATTATGTATCAATTAGCAAACAAATCTTTTTTGGCATGAACATTTATCAAATTGTTAACAAGTCTTCATTTTTTTTCCCCCCAAGATGCTGGCTGCTTTGTGTAAACAAAGTTGGTTACATTACTTTTCCTTGTTTCACCAAAGAGACTTGATCTGTGATATTCATATTATTTTTCATTGTAATAAAACATATAGGGGCCATGGCTGAAGGAGCTGCCATAGCAACAGAGGAAGATGTTGAGGAGGAGGAGGTGGAGAAAGAAGAGGAGCCGTGCCAGCATGAATGGGTGACGGACCAGTGCATGATGTGCACCTCTTGTGGAGAGTGTACTGGGTATGGGGCCAGTTGTATCAGGAGTCAGCGCCCAGGAAGGAGACCTGGCATGTGAGTTAGAGGGTTCTTGATGGTATGGAGATGTGCTCATGTGACCTCCTGTAGCAGAATTGTCCCCCATGTTAAACGTTTGGTGTATATGGAGTGTCCTGTGAGTCATAGGCATGTAGCACTGTTTTTATTGAAGACATAAAAGCCACTTATAGAATGATTTGTGATTAACCAACAAGAGTAACTTTGTATGTGCAGAGTACTCATGGACATTGGGATATACATAATACTAGACTGACCCCCTTTTTAATAACCACCTTGATTTGAATGAGTGCATAAAAAACTGAGAAGCACTCTGAGAGCACAGACCTCCGCCAAGCTTGCAGCCCATTTCCACCACTGATCTTGTTCTTCCATAGAGATATCAGTGATTTCCACCCATACGTACTTATAGCCTTGTGTGCTGAAAGTCGCCCAATTTCCCAATATAGAAGCCTTTGTTACGTCATAAACCCTCAGCTGCATGGCGCGCCTCGCCCTAGTAGAAACTACATGTAAACCTCAAATATGCGCAGCCTGAACTCCCAAGTTCATTGACCCTACCTGCCAAAATATCAAAAATCCTTCATAAATTCCCCCAAAATTCTCGGATCACTACCAAAAGTTAATCGTTTGTTACTTGTGTCATTCTTAACCTTTCCTGCAAGTTTCATCCCAATCCGTTAACTACTTTTTGAGTTATTCTGCACACGGACAAACTAACTAACTAACCAACTAAGGAACGAACGAACAAACAAACGGTAATGAAAACATAACTTCCTCCCTTGGCGGAGGTAAAAATATATATATAGTCTATGTTTCGTTGGTTGAGAATAATAAGGGCGTTAAGTTGCCACTAGAGCCATAGCATCATGGCACCTTAACACCCTTATCATTCTCAACTGACAATTTCGGGTGTTTTGTGTGTCTCCCAGTGCCAGAAGTGCTCGTCATTGCTGATGGATGTTTAAACAAATTTTGTCATGTTAATTCCTGTTCTCATATCTATATATTCCTTGGTTTGAAGGTGTTGGCTAGTGTATCATTATTAAATCATCTTTTCTGTTATCTGTTGCCTGTTCCTTCAGGATATGTGGGTGTGGATCTGGAGATGCTGGCTGTCGCAAGTGTGGTATATGCGCTGCCTGCAGTGGCGAGGGTGGAGGGGCGGGCGCAAACAATGTACAGGGTAACAATGGCCGCCGAGGGGGCAACATCGTCATGATGGGCAACGGCGCCCCCAATGACTGGCTGGGTCACCTGCGGGACGCCTTCATCCGACGGAAGGTGCACCACCGCCAGCTGGACTGGGTGCTCGGGAAGGAGAAGGCAAAAGGTATGAGAGGGTATGAAAGTGGGATGGAAAGTTTGTCTTGCAATGATCAGTGACTTCCTCGCTCTAAGACAGAAAGTTTGAAGAAATACTAGTGACACCCCAGTTGGTTGAGAAATATTTTGAGTGAGAGTTTTGTGTGTGTTCTAGTCCAGAGTTTGGTCCTTGTGGTTTGAAAGGACATGTTGAAATGTAATCCTTACCTGGTACTTAAACAACAGATTGGAAGTTGAGTCAGCTGAGTGACAACGCTACATTTTGTGGCACATTCCCGTGTCACCTCAGCTTGACTCCAAATATGGGTATAACAGTATGAGCTGATCTAGGGGGAATTCCCCTGTATTCTGCAGGGGATTCCCCCCAAAGCTGTATTGTATCCCATTTTGGCATGCTTCCACAGAGCAAGAATGGGTCTCTCTGATTTGGCAGCAAAGTTCTTGCTGACTGAATTCGTTCAACCTGTACATTCTAACTTTTTATCATGGAGAAAGATCAGAAGTTTGGGCTTCTGATTTGGTTGCCAGAATATCCAGAGCTAGTTTATCTAATCTCTATTTTTATCTCCTTTTTTTTTTTTTGTTGTATTTTTGAGGGGGGCATTTTTTTCCTCTTACCGAAATTAGCCCTCTTACGGCATTCCATTTCTAATGTCAAAAATTCTTGATGTACTATTATATGTATATGCCTAACGTTGTCATCAATGGAGGAGTAAAATTACTAGATTATATTAGTTTTGGTCAGTCTCTCGCACACACACACACACACACACAAAAGGTCCTTGTCTTCAGTTTATGTCTTATGTTGTTTAAAACAAACACAAAATATATGCTGTCAATCATTTTGACTTGTCAGAGTGCTCATGTTGTTTCATTCAATAAGGACTTTAGTCAAAGGACAGCTTTTTGTACTTGAGAGCATGTAAATTGCAGAATATATATTACTTTCAATATCAGGAAGTTTGGGTAAGAAAAAAAAAAGGTTGTGGCGTATGTTTTGACATGAAAAAGATTTTGTCCTTTGTGAATGAAAAAGGCACTGAAACTTCCACAAGACAAGCTGAGGTGAGGGTCTTATACTTCTCAGATGATTTGTCTATTTTCTGTCTTTGTGCTTTGTTTTGTTTCTGCAAGATGAAGGGAGCAACAGTGGGGATGACAAGGAGCCAGAGAGGGACTTTGGAAAGCATGTCATCCACCCCCCTGGACAGGTCACAATTGGAACGGGCCAGTCACCAGTCAAGCAAGTAACATGCGGACTCCACCATTCAGGTGAGTAAGGGGGGAGGGTTCACTTTGAGCTCATGGAATATTAAAATGTTTTGACAGTCATTATGGCAAGAATGTAAATGCAATAATGGAACCAGGACAACCATTTACATTTGTGTGTTAGATAAGGAAAAACTGTGCAAAATCCTACTCCTGGCAACATAACAATCAGCATTTTGAAATGCACTATGGTTGGTTGGTTGGTGAGTTATTATTTGTGTCATCAATGTGCATTCATATTGACAGGGTCTGTTCGTAGTGATGAGGTGATCTCACATTTTCATGTCCCTATTATTTGCTTCCCCAAATGTGTATGAGAAAAATATTGTTAGGGGAAAAAATTATTTTAAATTGCATTACACTGGTAGTAATATTTACTTCATGACCATCAGTAGTGATTAAAACTTTGCTGTATGTGATGAAAAGTGACATGAATTACTTGGAAAATACTCTTTTCATTGTTTGAAGCCCTTCTTTGAAATTAAAGAAATAATATATCAGCTGTGATTTTTACATTATCTTTGAGAATGACATACTAAGGTTTTTTGAAACAATAGAAAATAGCTGTTCAACTTTCATGACTTACCTGGAAAATGCCAATAATATGATGTTAAAAGGATGATACTGAAGTGAGTGAAAAGTAGTAGAATCATCATATTAATTTACTACTGTTTGTTTTTTTATTTCATTTGACATTTGACAGTGGTTTTACTGGAGAATGGAGAGGTGTATACCTTTGGTCTGGGGAACCATGGCCAGCTTGGACAGAGAGACTCGGCAAACAGGTTAGCTGAAGATCTTTTTTTCCATGTTGCCATGACACTACTTTTTTTTTGGGGGGGGGGGGTGGAGGGGGTGGTGGAGATGTTGATTTGCTTTAAGTAAAAGACACAGAAACTGCGGGCTCAAGGGCAAAAGTATATCTTTATGTGTTTTGTTGTGGGGATGGGTAGAAAGGTAATAACATTGGTTTTAAGGTAAAGTTGGCAAAGTGCTCATATATGGGAAAAATTTGTCCCAGAGTGTTTCTACTTGTTTTTATTTTCATTTTTGTTGTGTTTGTGTTGTTGTTTTTTTTTTCTGCATAGCAGCGCACTGAATTAATCTGTTTGTGGAAAGTAAGTCACCTCTATTGTGTTTAAAAGTTTTCCCCTCTGGAAACCTTGTTATGTTTGTAGTATTCATGATGTTTATTCCTGTGAGCAGTCTTCCAACCCCAAGCATGCTGGTATAGAGTAATAAAGTCCTTTTGGGATTGGCTACACAATGATAGGCATGACAGAGGGTTTCTTATAGGTATATATCAAAATATGAATTTCGGCTGTAAAGTCTCTTCGTAATTTTATCCTAAACTCTCTTGGTCATCCAGGGCCACTCCGGTCAAGGTTGGAGTGGACGAGAAGATCACCCAAGTGGCGGCTGGCAGCAATCACACCGTCCTCCTATCGGAGGGTGGTACTGTCTTCACCTGTGGCAGCTTTCAGGTAGACATGACATGACTACATTGATGATGGGAAAAGGTGATGGGGATGCTGGTGATGGTGGTGGTGGTGGTGGTGATGGTAATGCTGATAGTAGTAGTAGTGGTTTTCATGAAATGATGTTGATGGTGGCACTGGTGAAGTAAATTTGGGAGGATGATTGGTATGTTTGTTGTGATGATACTTTGTGTTTTGTGTAGCATAGCAGTGATGGTTGTTAACTAATGCTGTTAGTGTGGTGATTGTAATGTTCTTTGTAATGTTTAGTCTTGATGATGGTTGTTGCCATGGTTACAGCAGTGATAATGGGAGGCCTGTTTACTATAATCATGATAGTAATATCCACTACATGTAGTGTATGTGAAATATGTGTCGTAGCATTGATGCCTTAATTATTTTGAATTATCACAGTTTATCATCAAATCATTTTCATTTCATGTCTCTTTGCATATGCAAGGTTGGTTTGGCTAGGTTTTGTACTTATGAAGACTGATTTCTGCTTCACCCATCCTCCATTCTCTTTCAGAAAGGACAGCTGTGTCGGCCGGTGCAAGAAGAGAATAATGCTGCTGGTGCCATGTCCCACACAGTGCCCGCCCCCATCCCTTCCCTGGGGGCGCGGCACAGCAAGCGGGCCACCTGGGTAGGGGCATCGGGTGACCACACCTTCATCAAGGTGGACGAGGCCCTGATCAGCCCCAAGATGCTGGCAGACTCTCTCGTCTTTGCTAGTCAAGAAGAAATAGGTACCAAGAGTTTCCATAACTTCTGAATTATGGTCATTACCGTTCAAAGCATACATTGCCCACATCACTGTCATCTAAAGATCACATGAGATTTATGTAATGCATAAGTCATTGTAGCTGTTGCTAGAAATGTAATTGGTACTGAGTTTTCAAAGATGATTGAATCTCATCCATGCTAGTGATCATGCACAGGTCCTTGTAAACCCACATTATTTTGTGTGTTGCCCAGAATTTGAGATATTAAATGTATTATGCTTGTGGGGTAGCAATTCAAAAAACAGACCAACAAACTTCATTGTGTTCTTGCCATGAACTGGCATCAGCTTGGTTGGCAGTGCCACTGCCAGGTGAACAGTAGGTAACAAGTTCAAATCTGGTTCTGGCTTGTATCTTTTCCAGTAGATCTACTATAACACAGATCAAACATGCAGTCAATAGCAAATAAACCCAACACGTAATTGCAGATTTTCTGCACACACACACACACAGATGGTGTGGTCATGTGTTTGATCCACCCTTTAAAACTTCTGAGCCATGCTCCTCTCTGTATTCACACATAGCGGTCATTGTGAAATGGAGACTGCAGTTTGCTGCATAAGGAGTTCCTTTTGCACAGCTGTCACAATATTTATGATAATGAAGAGTTTTTTGAAGATTATGTAAACATTGCTGCAAATATAATTCTTGTCAATTATGAGTGTATTCTACTTTTTTAATTTCCTCTTCTTTGCCTTTGTTTCCATTGGGATAATCAGAAGAATAAATGTTGAGTGTTTTATAACTATGGGTTTCATGTATCTCCAGGTATCATCATGAGATATTTTACAGTTGTGATCCTGTGTTTTTGTTGTTGTCAGGTATTCTTCCCAATGACGAGACAATTACATCGGTGAAGTGTCTGATGCTGAATCGCAAAGATGGCGCCTGCACCAGCTTCACTGGCGTGGACCAGGCCCAGCTCAGGGGCTGTAGCATCTGTTTAGATCCACTCTACAACGTGCTCTGGAGGTAATCCATAATTCTATTCCTCATCTCAAATGAGCATCCTGTGGATGCCAATTTCTAAAGAGGTTTTCATCATTGTATGTTGCAGTATTTGCAGCCTTGATTTGTGTGGCTGTTAGAACGCAACCTATCACTTGGGAGCATTTATGTATTTATATATTGTTGTTGCTGTTTTTGCTGTAAGTATGATTAGCACAAGTTGCAGTGATTGCAAACTTTTTTTTTTTTTTTTTTTTTTTTTAAATGGGCTCAAGCAGACTCTGTACAGTACCATCTTATGACATTTGAATGTGGTTTGCAGTAGACTGGGTTACTTGGATATTCAAATTTATGTACACCTTTTTATTGTCAGTTGTTTGTTACAATTGGAAAAAATTGCTCAAATTTGGTTCAACAAAGGAACAATTAATCCATGCAAACTGGATTTAAAGTATTGAGGGAGTAACTGATTGTTAGTGTAGCTGTCCATGTTTCTCAAGGGTCATAAAACTTTATATTTCAGTTTAAAATGAATCTCATTATAATATCTGAATATTGAATCTGAATACTACATAATTTTGTTTCTTTCATGCATCTTATTCTCTGTATCTGAACTAACTCTCCGCCCCCTCCCCATCTCCCACTCAGTTACAACCCACTGCTGCACCAGATCCAGTGCTATAACATCCTGAAGACCGGTATCACCTGCCCCGCCATCCTCCCCAACACACCACCCGCTGCATCCATCCTCTCACCCCAGCTGGCCCTGCCCTCCACCCCGCACGTCCCCATGGAGGGGGCCCACATCGCCCTCCACGTGCTGGCCTGCCTGGACTCACTGACCGCCAGCCGCGAGGCCGGACTGACCATCGTTGAGTCCGAGGCGCAGGTCCAGAGTGTGGCCAAAGTATACACCAAAGATGACTTCAGTATTGTCAATCGCTTTGAAGGTGAAGAGTCTGTGCTAACCCTGTCTCTCTGTTTTAGATTTGATAAAGTTTCATATAGTTACTACATGGTAACCTAGTACCCATATTGGCAATTAGTGGTATTCTTCTCACCAAATACTCAGTGAGACACCACAAGGGCACTCCTAAGTGGCAGCTTCCATTACATAACTCAGTGGGGTTGGGGCAGTCTTATTTAAGGGAGAAGTCATTCTGAATTGAAATGACCAATTTGATAGACATGACACTGCATCTGATTGGTGCCCACAATTTTACATTTCCCATTGAAATGTAACATTTTTTCTCACGGTGATTTGAAAGCCAGAGGAAATCAAAGGAGTGTACACATTCTGTCAGCAGTGCAGAACTATACGTTACAAGTGCCCAATTGCAGATGACCAGTTTCTATGAGCTGTGAATTATATTTTGGATTTGTGTACCTTTTACATTAACGTAATACAGGCTTCAGGATAAAGCAATAAAGCAATATAAATATGTTGAGCAACACTAGATGATTATGAAGAAGAATTTAACACACAAAAAAGATAAGAAAATATGAATGACAAGGTTACCAGAGAGCAGGAATTTTTCTTCCAAGGTCCGCATCTTGCACTAGTGTCTGTTTTACTCATAATTTTCATATGGTCATCCATTTATTTAGGCTACGGAGGAGGTTGGGGCTACTCGGGTCACTCAGTGGAAGCGGTACGGTTCTGCCCCGACACGGATGTCCTGCTGGGTGGCTTCGGCCTCTTTGGTGGGAGAGGAGAGTACAGTGCCAAAATCAAGGTGCGTGACTCAGAACTATTAAAAGGCACTGTATTGATATCATGGTGGCTCAATTAAAAAAGAATTGTAAAACCTCCCTGACTGAGCTGTATAGTGATATTCAAATGGATGAAGAAACACTCAAGCATGCACAAGTTTTTGAAAATTATGCTCTCTTAAGATACCTGTGAAGAAATATCACCTACTTGCAATCTGTTTCTAGAATTGTTTACTTTAACATCTGTCTGGGGAGAATTTATAGCTTGTTTGATTTACTCACTCACAAAGTGTCACTTTTTGAAGCCTGTGACTTCTCTTTCCTGCTGAGATTTTTTCATAGTTTCATTTTTCACACAATAACAGAGACGAGTTGTATGAAGAACAATACAGCTAAGATTTGTCAAACTAGAAACATTGCTAAGTGCTGTTGTTAATCCTCTCAAGAGACATTCTCCTTGTCTATTTGGCAACTAAATAGTATGTGCATATTAAAAAAAAATGATAGTAAGTGCAATTATAACATCAATTGTAGTGGATGCTACTGTGTTGAATTGTCCAGATCATCCTTGTATGGGAAATAAAGATCTTCATTATGTAGTAGTACTAGAAGTGGGCACAGATGAAATTGATGATGTTTGGTGTCTTTCTACTTATTTCTACTTTCATGAGTTTGTCTTGAGGAAGGTGACGTACACATCTTCATACATTGAGGGGATTGAAAGCCTTTGGTCCTGTGGTAGATTCAAGACATAACACGAACATATATATGCACCTTGAGCATGTTAGTTATGTGGAATTGGCACATAATAAGTACCCTGTATTATTATTATATGATTTGAAACTACATTGTGTGTATAAGAGAATGACCAGCTGTTTGTTGAGAAACTGAAGATCTATAAGTTACTTATTTGAGGACTTTTGTTTTCCCTATAAATGAAGGTGTACGATCTGGGGCCCAAAGGAGGTGAATATGAGTTGGACGGTGAGCTGTTGGGGGAGAGCGATGACATCACGTTTGACTGTGGAGCAAGGTGAGTTCCTGGGAAGTCCTTTGACCCTTGTGGAAAGGCATCAATTGTTTTTAAATTGTTTCCCAAAGACACAAGTGACAGGTGGTGCCAATGTCCTCGAATACTATTGTTTTAGATGTCACTAAACATGATGGCCTTGACCATGTGAAATGAGCAACCTTGGGAAGTGTCTTGACTGACACAGAAATTCAAGGTTATTCCCTCTAAAAATATTAAAATATATATAAGAAATCATCAAGTATAAGCTTTTTTTTTTAGGACACTCCAGAGGTATGGTACTACTAGTGACCAGCACATTGCCTGAAAGTGTATGTTTAAGCTCAAAGACAAATCAACAGATGGTGTTCAGATACCCGTAGTGGTGAGAGTTGTGGACACTAATGTGTCATTTGTTGAATTTGATTGATTGTTCCAGCAAGTTTCATTATCTTAGCCCTGTCTACCTATTTCTCTTTGACACTGTAGAGAAAAGTTCCCCATCCTGTTTGAGGATCCAGTCCCACTAGTTGCAGGAAACTGGTATGTGGCTTGGGCCAGGGTCAATGGTCCCAGCAGTGATTGCGGCTCCAATGGTCAAGGAACGGTCACCTCAGAAGACCAGTAAGTTTAACCCTAAAGGGGCCGGGCTTTTTTGGCTATGCTCAGACCGGGGGGGGGGGGCGGATTCCGCCCCCCCTGAGATCTCGGCCATCGGTGGTGCGATCGCGATGAAATTTTGCATGCGTGAGACCCGCGTCATAATCTACAAGATTGTGTCATAAGATTTTTTGAAACAATCAATTTCTAATTTTAATTAATTAATTATGCAAATTAAGCTCAAGGTGATATTTTAGCTTAATTAAAAGCATTGAGTCTAATTTTTGATCTGTAAATCTGTTTTAGCATATTCAACAATTGTACATCACAAAAACTTCCAAAACTCATTTCAATTCTTATGTATTTTATTGTTTTCAGAATTTCTTATGTATTTCTTTGTTTTTCAACTTTTGTTTTTTCTCTGTTTTTTCATTGGAAATTGTCACTGACCACTTTTCTACCATAATTAGCACAAAATTAATCAATGAAAGTGATTAATTGTAAAAATAATCAGGTTTTTATGCCTTTCATGACAGAGCACTGTTTTCCATAGGAAATGTACACAAAATCACAAAATTGTGCCCGTTTTGGAGCGACATTCCGTCACAAAAATGGGCGTGGCTTCGCAAAAGTATGCGCGGACGTTGCAAATTTGGTCTCAAAAGTTGCGCGAGACTTGAACGAAGAAAGTCAAGAAGCCTCGCGATGAGGCCTTCTCGCGTTACAGAATTATAGCGCGAAACGTCGAGGGGGGGGTGGATTCCGCCCCCCCCCCCGGCCCTTTTAGGGTTAAAACCTCTTTAGCTGTTTTATCTCATCTTAAAACCATACAAAAGCATTGTAGATGTTGCTCATTTACTGCTTTGAATATTTTAGCATTGATGCCTGAGTTTGTTGATGATACACCTGTATTACAAATTCATATGAATTTGACAAGAGTGAATTCAATTATTTCATGTGGTTGATTGTGTAAAAAAGCTGTACTCCTTAGTAACTTTGATTAGCCACTTTGTAAAAACTTTCTGTAACAATTTTTTAACTGTATGAGGTACATGAAACATATCAGTTATACTTTGCTGGAAATTATAAGTTTGGCTGGCAAGTATTTCTCTTCTCATGCATTTGTTTTGTGTTGTATTATTGTGTGTCCTCAGAGTATCCTTCCAGTTCATGAGCTCCAAGAAGTCAAACAACGGTACTGACATCAACGCAGGACAAATACCTCAGATTTTATATAGGTGCGCTCAGACAGACACTGTCAACACTTCAATTTTGTAGTGATAAATGAACCTTTCCCTCTGAACTTCCTGTGCTTCATATTCCCATTGTTCTATCCCATTAAAAAAAAAAAAATAGTTGGTGGCATTGTTGATTGATTGATGCATTTCTTGTTCTGTCCTGAGATATCTAGTTAGAATGTGTATGCATGTGTGTGTTTATTTGTGTGGTACATAGTGTCCAGGTAGGGCACAGATGTTTGTGGGTTTGTTGTGTGTGCGTGTATTTGTGCGTGTCTGTATCCACATCCAATATTTTACCTTGCAAATGAAGGCTCTCAAAGATGAAGCTTCAAATAAAAATGATGTCATTGTTGGAATGATGTCATCATTTAAAGCCTTGGTGTAGTGTTGTGATGACAAAGATGTTTTTATATTCGTTCATTCTTCTCATTTTGTGACACTATCTGTCATGATTTCCACCAAGTAACTGATTATGCAGTTAAGATAAATTCCTATGAATTATGTGTTGTAACTTGTAACCCCCAATAGCAAAATATAAGAATCCAAGACTTTCATAATGAGAACCGCTCCTTATATGTATTTCTATATGTCCTCCTCATCTCTTTTCGTAGACTTCCTCAGCCAGATTCAAACAACTTCCGAGGGAAGAAGATCCAGGGTGACCCAGTCCACATCCTGTCTTCAGCTTTTAGTAGCTCCGTCTCACCGGTGAGATGCTTCCCTCTTGTGATTTAAGAAACGACTGACTAGAGATGGTGCAAGAAGATATGGAGTGATTTTGTTCATCTTATATTGGACACAAGATGTGATTTTGATCAAGCTTTTATTCTCTCATCATTGAAATTTGGTTGTAGCCGTACAAAAACAACAATTAACAATGAATGGCCATTTAGATGCTTTCATCAAATTGATATGCATGTACAACATACAAATGTTTTGTACAGAATTACTCTAATCCTCCAAATCATAAACAAGCAAAGTTTACTGAAATTGGCCTAGTATGAAAATCTAGTAAACGTTTCCTCTTTTAAAGTGGTAAGAAATCATCAAGCCTTTTATTTGTACACACACTCAAGTGTTTTAACTTTCATCAAAGCAAAAAAACTTTCATCAAAGGCATTACAAGTTGAATCCCATGGGAACTGCACTGTACTCCACAGTTTAGCAACAAAGTCTTCTCCCTGATGGTAATCCATCCACAGGAGGTGTTTGAGTCACTGCTGAAGCTCCTGAAGTGGAGCTGGCGCATGTTCCGGCAGAGTGTGGGTGAAGCCTTGGGGCTGAGGGATGGCCAGCAGACCGCTGCCCGGGGCGAGCTGGACCGGCTTGTCTACATTGCCACTGCTTGCCTGAGGCTACTCCGGAGCCATGTCTGTGAAATATATCCCAATCCAGGTAACGATGGGGTTGGAAAAGGGGAGGGGGGGAACTCCTGCAGATTGTAGAATAAGGTGGTATTCAAGGAGCATTGGTGCTGTCAGTTTCATATCAGTGGTTATATTTGAGGTAAAGGCACATATATATATTAAAGCCATGTTTTGGGATGAGGCAGTTTACAGAAGATATCCATGTAGCTTAATTGAAATATGTTGGATGTTTGTTTGTATCCTTAGTCATTCTATTTTTCTCTGTTGGCATACAGTGATATGTCATTTTGCAAACTGGTGGTCAATAACCCTTCTTTAAAACAACTGAACATTCTGTTAACATCAGGTAGGAGAGGATTTTTATGAAGCAAGAAGCTCTTTGAGGGCTATTTACTTGAAATAAAGCTCTTATACTTTTTCCAAGATGGTGACTGAAAAGTGAATTTCAGTTAGATCCATGAAATGCATGGCTCAGTTATTCCTGTGTGATCGTTATGGAGTCAAACCATCATATGTCGTAACTATAGTTCATTGTAGATTTTGAAATGCATGAATTTCTGCTCAGAGGGAAATCATGCCAATTTTATGAAATCGAAATCAGAGCAGTTGGAAATTGTTGATATAATCATTTCATTGGTTTTATTTGAGCAAGATTCCAGTGATATTCAGCTTGCCTTGCCAAGATCTTTCAGTTACATGTTATCTCATTTTTAATTGCACATCATGTCACACTCTTTGTGGTAGCTACTGGCAAGAAACCGGCCAGTGGATCATCACAACTCCCAGAATGCATCTCAATGACCTGCGACCTCTTGAAGAAGATCCTTGGTGAGCTGTCTGACGAGCGACTCCGCACCGTTGCCGGCGAGGAGGGTGGAGCCCTGGCAGCCCCGCCTCCAACAGACGCACCCCTCTCCTGCCACCCCCTCGGCAGGGTCGTTTCAAGTCTCATGGACGAGTGTCACCACACCTTTGTGCAGTGCTTCCACGCCTTCTACCCCACCCCTCAACTCAAGTGGGTCTTCCTCTGCGATCTCCTCAACTCAACGGATGGTGTAAGTGCTTATCTTGACTTCCAAGAATTTAATGAATTCACACCTTCTCATTATACATTGGCAGCTTAGTAAGAATGGAGAGGAATTTTTTTTCTTGTCTGAAGGTGACATCATGGCATGGTTTGCTGTGAAAACCCCATAGTACAAATGTGCAATGAAGCTCTCTCACTCTCTCAGATGGGCTGTGATGTCGGCAAAAAAAAAAGAGAGATTACTTGGCCTCAGAAAAAAGTTTGCGGGAGCTAAAGAGGGCCTTGGGTTGAAAAAAGTTTGAGAAGCATGGGTGTAGAAGATCAGATGAATTATTTTGAAATTTTGCAAAGGTAAGCTAACTCATAAATTTTGCTAGGATATAATTTCTTTCATTAATTCAAATTATGGAGCAGTTTTATTCATGTGGAGATTGTATATTTGTCAGTGTTTATGAAACTTGTTTGACAGGCTTCTTGGGTGTTGTATGCAAAGTTGTGTTCTCAATGGTTATCTATGATCTCACAATAGTTAATGTTATGTGTCCTCCCTTGCTTGTTCAGTCACTCCCTCCGGACACCAACAGCCACCTGCTGGCAGCCGTGCTGGAGGCATTGTGTGACCCGACAGTCAAGCTAACCAAAGTGCTGCCCATCCTGCGGGACAGCCCAGACCAGGAGCAGGGCAGCAACCCTGCCCCCTTTGCCAAGCAGCTGTCCATGGAGGACTCCCCCAGTGCGGCCCAGGCCGAGGCCCGGGCCCAATTCCCAGAGTTGGTGGTCCACATGGAGGACAGAGTCCAGGTAGGGATCAGATGGTTATATACTTCTGTGTGTGTTCTATGTGTGGGTTTGTCTGTTTTGGGTTGATTTTAAAGTCACAATATTTTCTTGTTGTCAAGGACATCAAGGAGAGTCAACTAGGCTGTAAGACCCCAGACAGTATTTTCCTCAATAATGCACTAACTGCCCTCTTTCTTCTGTCTTTTCCCTTTGTGCATATATGTATCATCCTGATAAGCTCTTGGATATGCCTTTTATAAGAATGGTTCATGATTATGATGATGATGATGATGATGATGATGATGATGATGATCGTGATTACAAGCATGATTGCAATCATGATTATGATCATGATTATGATAATGACTGTGATTATGATTGTTGTTATCATCATCATTATCATCATCATTTCCAGAGTGGAGAGGGTGGATGCTATAATGTCATATTCACATCAATGCCATGAAGATAAAACTGCAACCTCGTTTTTTGCGAGAAATGTTTTCATATGAGAACCAAGAATGCAGTAAAAATTCTTTACAATTTGCATGAAAATTAAAATCACTTTACCAAAGCCTGCAAGTTAAAGACAAATGAAATTTAATACCCATGGCATAAAAATTCTTGTAATTTGCATAAAAAATACAACCATTTTACTATTGAATGTTGGATAAACTGAATGAAACTGTGAGCAATGCCCAAATCTGATGAATTATCACTTGCTCATCATCATTAGAGAGTATGATGTAGGAATTACATAACTTCAGGATGATTCAAAGGAGGATTTTTATTTTTCTTTCAAAAATGGATAAGACTGCATTGTCATTGTCTATGCATAACTTCAAGGAGAAGTCCCCTTCTTCTGTTATTGGTGTTGTCATTGCTATCACTATTATTATCATTGTCTTGTATTTTCTTCTCAGGGGGAGGGTGTGGTCGCCCTCAACACCAGCTTCCAGGAAATCCTAGACAAGCTGCTAGTGATCCTGACTGACCCTGTACGAGAGGCCCTTGACAAGGTAATCAATCTAATGACCTCTCTTGCCACTCTGCACTGCCTTTCTTAGGTGGTGTGTTAAATAGTGTGTAGAGTGAGTGAAGTCACCAGTATCAGGAATAGATGGAATATAGCATCGATGTAAAGAGACGGTGTCTATCCTGCATAGTGGTATAGTTGTGCAGCATGGTATATATGTATATGCCTAGCTTATGCATGTCCCTTGATAACTATTTTGGTTTTTTATATGTACGTAGCTATGGTACTTAGTAGATATTGAATTACTGAATGGTAAGGAAAATTTTACAGTGTCCTTGTGATGTTTGGATGTAAGATGCAATAGACTTGCAATCTTGATATCTTCTGCTGATCTGCAGTAGGCAAAGTGTTAGGTATAGAGCTATCAATTTCTAGTATATTTGCCAGTAACAAGACAGTTCTGTCAGCCAATAAATTGATTTGTAATGTGATTGTATCACCGACATCTTTGTAAAATTGTACATGTGTTCACATTAAAAACATGTCATCACACTCAAGAGAAGAGAGAGGTGAGACTGTATTCACTGCTTAGATTTGATCTTTGTGTTCTAAGCATATTTCTCGTCTGTAGGAGTTTTATGTAATGAGGAGAAACATTTGACAAGCAATCTCGTAATGCTGAAATATGACTGATCTTGTGTTATCCCATTCAGAGGCAGCAGTGCAGTCCTAGTTCTTTAGTGAAGAACACCAGCAGACTCCTGAGTTGTATCGTGAGTGAGCTCTCAGCCATGGCCTGCACTAATGAGGTTGGTAATTTATCATGATTTAAAAGAAGATAATGATATTGTTGAGGCATAATATAAACAAGAAGTATAGAAAGAAATGTGATTGACAAAACTACATCACTGTTGGCTTAAGGGATTGCAATGTCACTCTGAAACACTTGTCTGATTCTGAATGAATTTCATCATTATTTCTGTTGAAATGTAATTGAGGCAAATCCTGCAATGCATAAACTAAAATTGACTCTATCCTTGTAACTGGTTTGCAGTAGTGATCATGGAGCATTTCATCAAGTGTTTTGTCAGTGATTTTTACTGACAAATATGCTGTCAACCAATCAGATGCAAGGATTTCAGTAGCTTAAAACAGTTGCCAGTGACTTCCAAGTTTCATGAAATGGGGATTTGGTGATTCCCCAAGGCTTGCTTGTATGTAGAGATTATCAAGCAAAATATGTTGTTTATTTGTTTGTAATTTTGGCAATGTATATGTGGGTGAAAATGGCATTTAGAGAATGAAAACTTAGTATTTATGATACTATCTAGAGAGGAAATGGAAGCAATATGCTCTTTGAACATGCACAGCCATGGAAACAAAGAAAAAAACAACCTTTGAAACAGCTAGTTCTGTCATCATTCTCTTCACTAGAATGAAAACCAAACATCAGGTCGCCCTCTCTTGACGACCTCGTCACGCTTCACCCGTGTCAGTCAGAACAGAGGCTGGAGTACTGGGAATGGAACGCCAGATGCTGTCTGCTTCAGTGTTGACAAGCCAGGCATCCTGATCGCAGGATTCTGTGTCTATGGAGGCGTAGGGTATTATAACTACGAGCTGGAGCTTCTAGATGGCGTGAGTATATGAGTGAGGTTGACACACAGTGTGAGACAAGATATGTGAGACTGAAAAAAAAAGTCATAGTACTTGTTGAAGACTTAACTCTAAAGAGAAAGTGAGTTTTAAAGAAAATGTGGAAATGAACAGAAATTGTGAAATTGAAGCAGAAAATTCAGGCAGTTGCAAAACTGTTTGTTCCAATGCATTGAGCGTAATATGCTGTGCACTGTCTCAGTCATGCAAATGTAATATTGTTTGAAAATATTTCTCATTCAGGCCTGAGATATCAGTGATTTTATGTTATGCTGTAAGAAATACTTACATCATATGTAATGGATACTTCATTCCAATTTTATTCATTTTATAAGGTATTGTGAGAATCGGCACATTTTGATTTTCCAAAACTAAAAACTGTCTTTAAAGATTCAATATGTTCATGATTTGAATCAGTATTTAGCTCTAAAGCATACACATCCCTTTTCTGAGCCTGCTTCAGACTTATGGAGAAATGAGGTTCGTTTGCTCTTCTCATGTTCACAGAGTGATGTTGGTCCAGATGGTAACAGCCACAGATGGAACTCGCTAGAGCTGGTCAAGGGGTCCTATGGTCAGGCGGATCTGGCCAAGGACATCGCTGAGATCAAGTTTGACCGCCCTGTCCCCATCAAGGAGGGCATCAAGTATGCCGTGCGACTGCGTAACCAGGGCAACCGTACCGTCAATGGAGACGGAGGCATCACTCAAGTGAAATGCCCTGACGGGGTCACCTTCACGTTCAGCCTATGTCGACTGAGCAGCAACGGGACCAGCCAGACAAGGGGACAGATACCCCAGATACTCTACTTCAAGTAAGACTTTTCTCTCTGCTCCCCCACCAACCTATACCTTAAGGTAGACCAGATCTTGAAAGCCAAGGTTGTTCATTTTTTTCCCATCAGATCCTACTATTTATCCTCCTTCACAACCACAGAGGAAATATTTGACTTGAATCCATCAAATTTGCAAGTGAAAGTCATGGCATTGTAATAATGATAATAATAATAATAATAGTGAGACTCGTATAAAGCGCACATTTCTACCTAAAAAAGATACTCAAGGCGCTAAAAAAGGGAAGCGTCGCTCCTGGGTGGGCTATAGAGCAATCAGATTTTGGAATCCATTGACAATATGCAGTACCCACTGTTATAAAGGGATAAGAACCATCACTGGCTATCGGGCGGAAATTCCATAGTCCAGTGGACATGTCGCGTACCTATTAATCAGGATGTGGGTTTTAAGTCCCACATGAATACTGTATGCCCATGATCTTTTATCATGGCTGCGACTAAAATACAGAATAATTGTTGCTTCTTTATGTAGATGAAGGGCAATTTTGTCAATCAGTCACAATTTATAAACAAGTCGACACAAGAACTATTAATTTCAATCAGATTCTTAAAGACTGTATCCATAAACAAATCATGTTTGTTGAAGGCTGGGTAAAAGTGAAAGTCAGTGATCTACTTTTCCAGTGAAACAGCCCAATACAGTCCAAACTTTCTCCTGGTCATCAGTGCTATATATCGTGAAATTGATGTTTTACATCACACAGTACTGCAGCTGAGAGTGAGAGCCATCGGGTGGAGCCCAAGTCCCAGATCCTGGAGCAGCAGGCCAGGTTCAACGTCCTCTCCATCGTCACCACCGTCATCAAGGCAGCCGGCGATCTGCTCCGGAGGGCCGAGGGTTTGCCAGGTAGAAAATAAAATGCAGTACAGTGACTGGTAGATTGCACTCTATGTTCAATTTGACCTGAAAAGAGAAGAGTAAAGTCAAACAAAACTTCAGTGCTCTCTGTGAAATCAAGACAAAAATTATTAAAGTTTGATCTGTTGTTTTCATACATAACGATGATATTGGTTTCCATCACATAGCAGTATGAAAGTACACTAAACAGTAATATCATTGCCTCTTGTCAAAAATGCAGTTACTATAGCATCCTTCCTTTTACACAATCATCAATGTTAACTTTTGTAAACACACCAGATTGATGATGCTAATGATATAAAGATGGGGTTTTCTTACCTATAGAAGAAAGGTTTGCTCTTTCTTAAAGTATTTCAGTGATATCTTTTCTGGGCTATGTTTTTTTTATGGCAGGTTACACTACATTTTATGTATGTTGTTTATTGTTTTGACAGACATGGAGGTTCCTGCTGTGTTCAGTTCAGCTCATCTGTTCTCCCAACTTCTACCTCTTATTCTGGCCTACATTGGTCCCATCTCCTCCTCCGATCCCAAGGTATGGCGTGCTGGTCACTGAACAATGTTACTTTTTCCCCCTCCACCTTGCAGTGCTCCTTGGCTTGTGGTGGCCCTGTCATGATACAACCAAAACAAAATATGCTCTTTTGAGGATGAGTACTTGTAATTGCAAAAATTTGTTTTACTGCAAATTTAAAAGAGGGACAGTCATAAGAGTAAGTGAACAGGTCGAAACTTACGTAGAAGTTTCTGGACCAAGAAGCAAACACAAAACAAACAAAAAATAATACTAATAAAAAAATAAATAAAATGAAATAAAACTAAGAGTTATGCATTTATTTTCCTCTTGAAGGCATGTGATTAACTCTTTTCTGATGAGAATTGTTCCAGACAAAATGCATGTCATCACTCCTCATCCCACTTAAATTGAAGATGTTTGCTCTTGGCATATTTTTACAACAGTCCTTTAGGTTTGGAACACTTGTTATATTTTAGACTGTTCTTTCTCATCTGTTACCTCTCCAGAGTGCTGTTCAAGTCCTGGACCTCCTGAAAGACATCCTACCACCGGTAGCTGCCATCAACCAGCAGTTTGCCCCACCCACTCCGCCCGTCAATCAGAGCACGGACAGCTGCAGTGGCCCATCGGCAGACATCCACGCTATCACCACCTCCATGCACTACGCCTTGGTGGAGAGCGATCACCCGTACAAGCCAGCGACAGTTGCAAACTACAGGGTGTGTGTTTTATGGCAACTTTTACGTTACTGTTGCTTTTTCGATATGTGTTGGTGTGTATGTGGTAGCTCTATCACTTTCAACTTATATCTCTTTCAGTTTCCTCACATTGTATACATTTTCTCTAACAGAAGCAGATTCTTCATCACATGGTTTTGACTCTGCCACAATACCTTAGTCTTGATCTGCAAAGATTTTTCTTGCAGATGCCATGTTATGTCAGAGCAAGTATCATACACAGTGAGACCAGCTGCTATGCCAAGATCTTTCCAGTGCTGTGTATCGGATGTTGGCAGCTCCATTTCAGCGTATCATTAAAATGACTTCTATTTCCTAATCGACACTTCCAGGTGAGCTTTCCAGACTCAGTCCAGTGGATGCTGCTGCAGTTTGACCTCCAATGTGGAACAGCCCAGCCAGAAGACAGCTTACAACTCTACATTCCAGCCACCAGGCACACCCACCCCACCCCCCAGCAGGGTGGAGCATCGACGTCGCCGTCTCCCACCTCGTCGGTAGCTTCGTCGGCGCCAAACACTGTCACATCCAGTTCGACACCTGCGGGGGAAGGGGTAACTCTGGCGAGCACATACTGGCCGGTCTTGAAGAAGTTTCATGGGAAGGAGAACTGGCCCACCTCAGCTGTTGTTTTGCCAGGTAAAAGTTTTGCGCCCAGTAACCAATTTCAAGATTCACACGTGTGTCCCAGAACATTTAAAGATTTTTCAAACAGAGATGAATCAAAATCTATTTATTTAGAATAATTGAATGATTTATATTGCCCGTGACTTCATAATGTCAATCTTAGAAAATGAAGCTCATGTTTGTTTCAGTGGACTTCAGTGTTCAAGGCATCTGGCATCATTTTACTTCTAAAGCTAGTTCAGAAAATGACAAATTTGTGAAATCATTTTACAGAAAGATGTAGTATTCTGCCCTCGTGGAATTGGCAAGGAATTTGTTACGTGAAAAATTCTAATCATCATGAAAACTCACTCTGATTAACTTTTTGCTGTTTCACCGATTTACAGGAAATGAGGTGGCCTTCATACTAGGCACTGCTTCAGACTACGTGAAAGATGAGAAAGCCAACATGTTTGGTTTCAAGTGTACTGTCGTTGGCTACGAGTGGCTTCCATCTTGTGATGAGGTGAGAAAACCGGAATCTGATTGTGGACATTTGAATCATGCCATTTATGATTTTTCATGTTATAACTGTTGAATAGTAAATACTAAGTGATGTAAATTTGAAAGTTGAATTTTGGAATAAAAACAATTAAAATTTAGTGTTGGTGGTAAGGATAATTATGACAATGAATATGATGGGAGGAAGAAGAGGGGGAGTAATGACACTAAAGTTGGACAGTAATAATGATAAAAGTGGGAGATGTTGCCACTGGTGACAGTTATGTTGATAGAGGTGGTGGTGATAAGAATGCCCCTGAAGATTAGATCAGTTTTGATGTCTAACTAGAGATTGTAATTTGTCATCACTGACAAATTAAGGTGATCCGATTTTTTTTTAAAATCAATTATTCAAGTCCTGATCGCAATAGGCATGACCATGACAGGTTTCATCTGTGTTCAGAGACATTGGCCGTGTGATGTTTGGATTCTCATTTAGAAAAGGTAGTCATATCTGCCATCTTTGGTACCAAATCTGTATACACTATACCGAAGATACAGCAACAAGTACATATGACCTTTGACCCCACTTTGCACAACCTAGATGGCATCTGAGCAAAAAAATGGTTGTTTTGTGAAATGATTCTTGTAACATGATCTTTGCGTGTGCAAAATATATGGGAAAGATAAGACATGTATTCACCAAGATACAGGATGAAACATTTGTGACCTTTGACCCTAATTTACATACCCAAGATGTTGTCCGATCAAGTAGTTGTTATTTTATAAAATAATGTACGTGACATGAGCTAAACATGTGCAAAATATGGGGGTGATTGGGGCTGTTTTTCTTGAGTTATTGCAAAGAAAGTTGCAGAAACATAGAAATATCTCAATACATCGAAGATAAGCTTAATTTCAACCAAGTATTTTAACATGATCCCGACATCATATGAAAAAACAAAGGGCACGTAACGATAGCGCAAAGACTAAGTTACAACATATTAAAATCTGAGAAAAATTCACCGAAGGGTAATTGAGCTAGTGCTCGATAAAGACAATCATGTCAATTTTCACATCTAGAAAAATTCCCTCCCATAGTAATAACACGTCATAACGAAGAAACAGAAAGAAGTACATATGACCTTTTGATCCCACTTTGCACAGACAAGATGACATCTGAGCAAAGAGTGGTTATTTTGTGAAATGATTCTTGTAACATGATCTTTGCGTGTGCAAAATATGGGAGAGATAGGACATGTATTCACTTAGATACAGGATGAACCATTTATGACCTTTGACCCTAATTTACATACCGAAGATTGTATCCGATCAAGTAATTGTTATTTTATGAAATGATGTACGTAACATGAACTAAACATGTGCGAAATATTGGGTAGATAGGGTTTGTTTTTCTTGAGTTATTGCAAAGAAAGTTGCAAAAGGAAATTAATATGAAAATACATCGAAGATAAGCTTTAATTTCAACCAAGTTTTTGGACGTGATCCCGACACCGTATGAAAAAATAAAGGGCACATTCACGAAAGCCCAAAGTCTCAGCTACAACATATCGAAATCTGGGAGAAATTCACCGAAGCATAAGTGAGCTAGTGCTCGAAAAAGATAGTCATGTCAATTTTCACTTCCAGAAAAACTGCTCTCCCATAGAGATAACACGTAAACTGGTCAAATTTTACAAGGATGCTTTCAATCCATTTTTACGAGGTGATGACGTCATCCAATCAAATTTTTGTTATTATAAATATGAAAGTACATTTAATAAGCTACAACATACCGAAAACTGTGTGAAAATTGGCAAAGGATAAGTGAGATACGCTCGAGTGAACTTGAAATTTGATGACGTCATTTTGAAAATTTACTTTTTTTACTTTATTAAGAAATTTGATATCTTTTAATCATTTTTTCAGTATCGCCAACCCATGAAATGATATTTACAACTCATCAGCTTTCAAAATATGTAAAGAAAATGGGGGGTTACCGTCCATCCTGACGTGTAAAATCGGATTTAAAATTGGCGGTTTTTTGGCATTGTTGCACTGTATATCGCCATTGACGCGCGCGCGGAATTTCAAATTTGACGGGCCCGTATGACGTCATATTGAGTCGGATTGACTTGAAACTTGGAAGAAATATTCCTTGACATTTTAGGCATCTGATAAATGTGAAAAAACGGGAAATTTCTATTCCATATGACCTGTGCGTGCGTATATGTGCGCGCGCGTACGCGTCCGTCCGATTTTTTCAATTTTTCAAAAAATGCTCTAAATGGTCTGAAACGTGTGCAAAAAGATTTTGAGCTCGATTGGAGCATACAAATATTTCAACGCGCGCGTACGCGCACGTTTTAATAATAAATATGAATTTTGATAATATGAGTAGAATGCGCTTGACTAGAAATATATGTGACGTAAATTTCATTGAAAATGTCCTTTCAATTAATGAGATATGAATGAAAATGTGTTTTCATATAATGACGTCATAGTGACGTCACGGTCGACTGATCACTATGATTTTACTTGCGCTGTCGTCTTTGCGACATGATACATATATGGTATAAGTTTGACATTGAGAGGCAATGCACTTTCTGAGCTAACCTCTGCACAACTTTTGAGGAGAAATAAAGAAAGAAACAAAGAAAGAAGAAAGATTCAGTACAGATACAGAAGGTGATCCGAGAGGATACTCGGATCACCTAATGATATGGCAACGATAATGATGTCTCAAATGATAGCAATGACAGTGAAGATGATGATGATATTGGCAATGATGGCATTGAAGCTGATGATGGTCACAATGATGATATCTATTGTGACTTTTATATCATGTACGTATATGCATGGTGTCATCTCATGTAGTTGGTGATTTATCACTCTCTTTGGTTTTGATTCCAGGGACTTGTGAACCTGGAGAAGGAGCTGGCCTACCTCGGAGGAATGTGTGCTGCATCACTGATGAAAAAAGACATCTCTCTGCCTCCGGTTGCCACGGAAACAGGCAACGAGGAAGTAGAGCTCATCACAGAAGCAGCAGAGGAGGTATGGAGATGTGAATTTTAATTCCAATATCTTATTTCAAATTTGTTGGAAGAAAACAAGTTGGAGCTGGGAGACAGCCTCTAGTGATTTCTGTGTAGCAAAGACTATGTTCCATTTCTCATTTTGTTATCTATGTTAGGTATCATTATTGTAATATATTGATATATACTTATTATCTTCCATGTGCTGGTTTAGAAATAAATTGTGGTAAAAAGCAGAGACTATAAAAAAAGAAAATACAAGAAATCAGAAAACATGTTTATCTCAATTTCCTATATTTGGGGCTTCTATGGAGAAGAAATCATATGTGTTATGGATTCAAGCATTGTTGTATTGCTATCCTCGTGGTCACCATAATGTGGCAGAATTAATTGATCTTAATTTTGGTATTGTGGTGGGGATGCTTTCATACATTCATAGGTGAGACAAGTACTTTTATTTCCTATTGCAGAGATGCAAACTATTAATCTTTCTATAGCATTTTCTTTTTGTACTGCTCTTTGCCAGAAATACTGCACGGAGGTTTCATGGAAAATACTGTTTTTTACATGTTATATTACTATGTACGTCTGTTGCAGGAAAGGTACAAATACTGTTTTTCCATCAAAACACAGTTTTTCAGCCATCAAAATACTGCAGTGCTGTTAACAAGGTTGGCATTCATACTATCAGGTTTTTGATGAAATGCCAAACCATTTGATGTCAGGATCTGAGTTTCTGTTAAGAATGGTTTCTCATCAGTATCCTCAAATTTAAATCTGATGTGCTGATAATTAAAATGGTGCTTCTCCCTTCCCCTGCCTTCTACCTCATGCCAATGCCCCCCACAGATCTTCAGCAGCCATGCCAGCTTGCTTGGGCGGGGCTTTGCCCTGGCCTACCCTCCCACCATCCACCAGGCCCTGGAGGGCAACCTCCCCCTCAGCACCCAGTCCAACGAGCGGGCCTTCCTCAGGGACTTTGTCATGTGCTCCCCAGGGACCAGCGGGGGCAGGCTAGCAAGGTGAGGTGGTTACAGGTTGTTTAAAGTTTAGATGATGCTCTAGCCATTCTGCTTACACTAAGAAGTATTATCACTTGGACAACCAGAAGGACATTATGTCCACAGATATTGTACAGCATAAATGATTTTCTTGTATTCAACTGATTAACATGCATTTTAGAAGTGCCGGTTACTCTACTTGTGTAATTTCGTTTGTTTATTCAAAGGCAGGACAGCAATGTAAAGGGAATTACATGTGACCTGATCATTGGAATTTGTAAGTGATGTAAAATATACATCCTCCAAAAAATAGTTAGACTTCTGTTTTGAATCAGAGTGTATGGCATTAGTTTACTTTTCTATTTACCTCCACCAAGGAGGTTATGTTTTAGTTGGCAATGGTTGTTTGTCTATCTGTTTGCAAAATATCCCCAAAATTTGTGAACGAATTAGAATGAAACATTCAGGAACAGTTGATGATGACACAAGCAACAGATAATTGAATTTTAGTAGTGATCCAGGTATTTTCAAGAATTTTTCAAGGATTTTCTATCTTTTGGCAAATAGGGTCAATGAACTTGGGCGTTCAAGCTGCGCGTATTTGAGGTTTGCATGCGCACACTAAAGCGCGTGCTAGTATGCTCTGCTCGAGGCACTGCGCAGCAGGAAGCTGATGAGGTAAACACAAGGCTTGGGAAAGTGGGAAATTTTCAGCGTGCATGTATGGCTGGAAATGAGCTGCTTGGCAGAGGTAGGTCTGTGCTCTCCGAGTGCTTGTCTAGTTTCTATATGTATTTTGTATAAGGGCTTTAAGCAAATCAAGCTATGCTTAAGCTGTAGCCCTTCTGCATTAATTATTGTATTGCGTATACACTTTTGTTACACATTGTGAAGCCAGTGGAAGTAGAAATACTTTCTAAGTCACGTATCTTATATTTACTACCAAGAATGTGTGTACATCATCGTACATGTACAATGATAATGCAGGAACCAATAAATCAAATCAAATCAAGTTTCACACTCCTCATCTTTTCTCCTCTGGACAGGTGGCTGCAGCCTGAATCCTACGTGGAGCCCCGACAGTGCGACGTCATATTCACACGGGATGAGATCCGCTGCAGTGTGCCCACTGTTGTGACTGTGCTCAGCAGAGACCAGTACGGGGGTCTGGTGTTTGTACCCAGTCTGAAGGTGAGGCTCTGTAAATAGGAGGAAAACCTTAATGGAAGAAAAAGGGGGGTAAACATGAGAATAAAGTGATGAAATGAAGAAGAATAAAGGTTTATTGAAATTAGCTGTGAGATGATAGATGATGCAGAATGAGATGGGAGCAGAAAGAGATGGGGAGAAGTTGGCACTGTTTCATTAAAGTTGTCAGCTCCGACAATTGTTGTCAGTCTCTGACAATCACAATAGTAACAGTCCGTGACCAGAGCTTCTTTGCCAATTAAAACCAAGGATTTTACTGAAACTGTCAGAGACTGACAACTTGTCAGGGCTGACAACTTTCATGAAATGATGCCCATATGGATACAAGTTTGGACTAGCGGACAGAAAGAAAGCCCAGAGTAGGGAGCAGCAGTGTGCTTCTTGGTCTTTTCATTTGATGCTGATCATCAGAGATAAGGAGAATAGTGTGAAGTTTTCATTGTTTTATGTGTCTACCCCCAGATTGATGTGGAGGCGGTTCCAGTTGGTAAGCGGGACCACCCCTACCAGGTGTCCAAGTTCCAGAAGACTTCCGGTCCCAACGACAAGGACATGACCTTCGGCGGTCACAAACCTCCGACCTTTGACACGCCCTTTGAGCCGGTGATGCGGCGAGAGGTGTCTGTCTACAACTCCATCACCATGATGAAAGAGTATGAGAACTTCTCTTTTGAGGAGCTCCGCTTTGCCTCATTGCCTGTCACAAGGTTGGTGGTTTTCTTATTCTGTTCTGCTTGTGTGTTATTATGTAATAGTGGGTTTTATTAACGTAGGGGGTACTGGATACAGGGATAAAGAGGTTTCACCAAGACACTCCACGTAATTTAACAGTAAACTGTTCCAGATAAATCTCTATTCATTTTATCTATCCTATTTGCCTTGATATTTATACTTTTGTGACAATAGATTTTTAGTGGAACACAGGAACTTCTTAGGCATTCACACATTGAAATTGTTAGAATATGTTCTGCATATGGCGTTTATTTTGCAAATTGCGACTTATTTGACAATTTTTGGAATGTTTAAATTTGCAATCAAGAACCACAACAATGGAATGAGCAGTAAGAGTATTATCACTTTTCAAGAGAAAAAGTTGGATTTTCCATTTTGGATGCAATATACTCTCCATACATATTACAGCAGGCAATACTTTTGTGAGTTGTTACTTTGCGAATAACAGTTGACTTTCTTTCTGTTCATTGCTTGGCTCTACAAGAGAACGTGCAAGTAACTTGAAGCTTTAAATCCTAATATCATACACCTCAGGCCAAATGAGAGCATGCTGGTGCGAGATAATGCTGATGGCAGCTACACGGCAAACTGGACCCCGAGTTCCACCGGCACCTACTCAATACATGTTACCATAGATGGACATGCTCTCGGTTAGTGCTCTATTTGGTTTACTTCATAAAATTATCACGTAGAATTTCAAATCGCCCAAGTTAAAGAGTATCTCATCATTTGAGTATATGTACTTTTCATTCAAAAAAAAAAAAAAAAATCATTTTGTATTTGTTCTACCACAGATTATGTACTCCTGCTCTGGTCAGTGTCAAAAACTTTTGAGGAGAGCATTATGTTTCTGTAAATTTGAAGAAAATTGTCAAGGGTGGTCCACACTGTGCAGGTGTGATATCAAAATGAGAAAACACAATAGAAAAAGCCATTTCCCCAAATTTCTCTGGAGGAGGCAAGTTAAGATTCCCCTGGACAGAAGTTAGCTTGTTGCCATTGACTAATGTGTATGTGACAGTTAGGAGAATCAGAGTCACTCAAATGATGCATTCAATATTCAGCTGATGTGAAGTCATAATATAGATATTAACCAGAATTGATAGTTTGAAGCATTTACTTAGGATGCTGCCGTTTCTATGTTCTGGGTTTGAGTTACTGATTTTTTGTACGTAACAATTGCTGTATTCATGAGATGTTGAAGTCCACAAATGTTTCAAATTGCAACCGTCGTATCTGGTTATTTGTTCTCATGTTAGCACTGAAAGTGTTTGTCCCATGCACTATGTTTAATGATTGATTCCAAGAAGAGGCAAGTCCATGGTAAGCTTCTGGAGTGTGTTGAGTAAAAATTTTGAATGGAATGGCGCAAATTTGTTGCATTGTGAGAACTGTCTTTAAGCCTTCAGAGGGAGCAAGCTGCACTGATGAAATAATGTGACACGAATAATATGTTCTGCTAGCTAGTTGTGTGTGTCAATTGTCACCTGCAGAAGATGTTCCTCAAGTTGAGGTCAACGACCCGCCACATGGTGTCATACCAGCCAACGTCACGCCCAAGAAGTCGTCCCCACCAGTCAACAAGATGCGTAAACTCGTGGCCAAGTACTGCCGTGGGCTTAGGGTCAGGAGTACGCCCTCACTCCAGAGCGAACAGATAGGAATTGTGGACGTCGGAGGGGTCATCATCTTCACAGAAGAGGTACAGCTGTGCTTACTGCTCATTGTGTATGAACAGGGCAGTTTGAATATGTTTGAATTGATTTTAAAGTGTTTTTGATGACATGGTGCTGTATTTTAGCATAGACACGCATTTCTTTGAGATAGTGAGATAACTATCATTTTACTCTAATTTGACATTCAGCTCAATGTCATTGCATTCTGGTGCAATCCACATCATTTCAGCATTTTCATGTGTGTGTTGGAGAAAAGCATGCAAATTACTCCAGATGAATGCTATGTCTTCAGAGTACCTTTGAATTTATCCCTACAGGCTTGATAGAAATTTCTCGGTTTCTTGCCCTGCACATCAATTCAGCATTGGCCCCCAATAACACTGACAAGAAGACTAAACCTATGGCATGAAATGAAATGTCTGAAATTATGCTGATCGTGATCATTGTGACATAGAAATCTTGAAAGACTGTTGCAGACCCCAGTATTTACTATGACCATCTTTCCCTGTCTTGGTGTGTGTCCAGCTTCAGAATGAGGATGGTATTTGGGTGAGGTTGGCTCAGGACAGCATCAGGAAGTATTGTCCAGACAATGGTCAGAGGGAAGGATGGTGTCTGCTTTACAACCAGCACATTGGCAAGACCTTCCTCTTCCCTGTCGAGGTAAGCTGAGGAAGCACTCTAGCCATGCCATGTATTGTCAAATTGATTTCTCTTTGCCCAATAACATCAACTTTTCAGTTCCAGTGTGATCATTATCTACATATCATACACTGATTGTTCACCCTCTGTACGTATTTTGGCATGGCATCTGATATTTTCAGATGATATAAATTAGTATCCAGAGCATGCTCTATGAATTTTCCAACCTGTGAGATAAGTCTTTGGGAGTAGTTAATTTTGTGATCACACCAATTTACAGTGGCAGAATGAGAAACAAGTTTCATCCCTTGTCAAGCAACAAAGTTTTGCAATTTCCCAACTGGAAAAAGATACACAGAAGACAGTATATATGGCTTGGTATTTATTTTTGTTTATATCAAGTGACTCATGAAATTTATGCCAATGCTGACACCATAAAAATGGTGTATACAGTACATCATAATGTTGAGGACGTTGTTTATATCCTCATTTCCCTCAGTAGCAGAAAAGAAAGAAAGAAAAAATTATGGGGCCAGTTTAGATTTATCAATGTCAAAGCACTTACTGCACTTTTCTTTCTCTTTCTTTCTTTCATTACCAGGAGTCTAAGTCCATCTATGATGACCGAGCCGAGAGACTCCGAGAGTCGCCAGCTGCCAGCAGCCTCAAGGCTCTGGAGGCAGAGAGCCCCACACGGGTGAAGCACAGAACAGGTGACTGTTGCCTAGCAACTGGAGTAGGTCCTTCAAGGGCCTGTTTGACATGTCTGCATGCCTGCCAACTATTCTAATTTTTCAAGATAAAAAGAAGCTTCAGTCAACCTTGTATTTCTTTTTTTAACACTTGCTAATAGTGATGTGTGGAAGATGGGTAAAAACTTTTTTTTTTTCAATATTTTCTCCCATTTATGCTCGTTCATTGAATTTCAGGGTTGGTAAGGATTTGTCTGAAGATCCTGTCCAATGCAACAGCAAATGTTGTAGACTTAAGGGTGTGGTCTTTATTCACATATTATTGTCATGGCTCAAATTAAAGTATGCATGTACTTATAGCAGTTAAACTTGATGCCGTGTATGATAGGTAAATTGGTTTATTCAATTCATGGTTGTTTCAGAAACTTAATTCCATTTACAATAACTTGATTGATAAAATTATCAAATCAGCACCCTTCTGTATGTCAGATGAAAGTGTGCAGTGTTCAAAAGTCGTGTAAAAATTGATATCAGTGGAAGCTGTGTGTACCATTAAGAAGCATTAATGTTATCCCCTTTTTGTTTTGTTTGTATCATTGTATGAGGGATACTTTTGTCTCCCTCTTTATTGACCTAGAGCATTGAGAATTGTGTAGATATTTGTTGTTGAATGTCGTTATCACCACAGCTTGGAAGTGCATCTGAGAAATTTGAAAGTAAAACCTACTTTGGTGGTATCTAATGGGAGTGTCACTTTATTGAGTGCTGTGTATTATTGTTGGTTTCAGGAGGAGCTGGCCTATACCAGGTGGTGAATTGTGGACCTTCTGGACACAACATCCGTTGCCGAGCCAGCCTGAAGGCCACACCCGTTGGTATGATGGTGATGGGCAACCAGGCCAACGTTGTTCAAGAGGTAAAATGTGCAGATATATAGTGAGATTTAACAAACTGATGAATTAGAATTTTTGCATATGCACGGAAACAATACAGAAATGATAAAACAAACAAACAAACAAACAAGATGCAGTCAAATTCTACATGCAGTGTAGCCAGCAGATCAGTGGAGAACATTTGAGTGGCAATTAATATCAGTGAACCTGTGATATCCTGGTAGTCACAGTTATGCAAGTGAATGGCAGGGTGTGCATTTATTGCGGCTTCTTTCGAAATTGACAAAAGTTGTATGTATGTGAGAATTTCTGGTGTTACAGTAAAAGGCAAGGGAGGAGTTGTACAGTACTGCTGTAATTTTTTTGGCTCACTTCTTTTCATGAGTCTTTGGCAAATATTTCATCCTCAGGCCTGCCATGGTGACGGCTCCATCTGGGTGAAGCTGGATAAAACCAGTATGAACCGGTACTGTGAGAACACCAAGGGGGAGGCATGGGCCCTGTCCTACAGCAAGGGCATCACTTACCTCATGCACGAACGGGACCTGTCCCTCTCGGACAAGGAGCGGACCAAGAGCTCCTCCGAGACGTTCTCCTTCTACTCCGCCTCCCAGCAGACTGCCAAGGGGGCCGCCACGGGCTTTGACTTCAAGAATGCCCAGGGTCCTCCTTCGCTGGGTTTCGCCCACACGACGGGTAAGCCAAAAACAAGCCTTGGCAGAGCACCATGGAATCCTTGCATATCTGTGTGTGTTGATGTGTAGAACGCTTTGACTGTTGGAAAGGAACAAGGGAGAGGATGGGAGGGCACCATATTTTTGTACAAGACAACCTCATTGCTTTGTCTTGAAGACAAGTTATTTGTACTAAACAATGCTATTCTAAATGTTTGATGATGGTATTTTAGCTTCCTGGCTTCCTTGTAATCCTGGTACTACTTTGTACCTCACTTACATTGTGAAGTACTGAGACTTATATTATGTGATAATTTTGTCCTGTACATGTATCCTAGTAAATGTCTGAACATGTTTTCATAGACATCCACTTTTCCTCCTTACTACATTGTGTGTGCTATCTGTATTCAAATGATGGAAATGCAAGTCAACATCAAAACTTAATGTGATCATTTATGCAGTATTCATGAAGCCTAGTGAGATTGTGAAGAAGTTTTTATATTGCATTGGCCACTTTGGCTTAGTAACCCATCAGAATATGTCCTGCAATCGGGGAATCTAAAAATCTGTAAAGTATTATAATTATTTGACATGTCAAACCGGTATGTTTCAATTATGTTTACAAGTTAAACATTCTTGCAGTTAGCCATCCAGGGACGATCAGTTTTATTGAACACAAATAGAAATAATACCACAAACATGTTTTCAAATTTCAGTAGAGTGATGGTTCTTTATCCAGTAATAAGATATTATAGTTCATTTACTGCATACACTTGTAGTAGCTACTGCTATCACCCTGTGATCTTTTTACAGACCCAATGCCCTTCATGTTTGGTGGTTCCTGTGCTGCTGACAAGGATGGTTCAACTGTCAAAGAAAATGGAAAGCTGGAGGACCTGTTGCACAATTCTTTGGAGCCCTTCAGTGCATCCCCCACACCAATGTCCAATCACATCAATGAGGGCAGCGAGAGCTTAAACTGTCGAGAGAAAGAAAACCTTGATCCTGCAAAGGAAGCACGCCAGATCGCAAGGGAGTCGAGAGCAGAAACGCTGAAGGAGCTGAAGAAAGACTCACAACAGGCTCTTGGCGGATGTCCAGATCTGATCAATGCCCACCCCAAGAGTGTGGACGGTGCAGCAAGTGCAGAATCTGATCTTGCCCTCATGACTGCAGCCAGCAACCATGCTCAGCCGTCCAGCCCCCTGCCCTCAGGGAGCCCTCACAGGTCGCGCTTCTCCATCGGCACTGGCTCAAGTCCGCAGTCGCCCAAGAGCAGCATGTCCCCAAAGCCCGGGCGGAAGTCGAGGTCACCCTACGGGCGCCGCGAAAGGACGCTATCACCGTCTGGCAAGGATCGGTCGCCTGCCCGATTCCGGGCGACCATTCTGAAGCAGGAGGTGGCGAAAGAGGTGCCGCAGACTGCCGTGGCAACATCGGTGGCAGAGTGTGTGAGGTGTGTCTTTGCTGCGTTTTTGTGGCATGAAGGCCTTGTGCATGACGCCATGGCCTGTGCCTCCTTTTTGAAGTTCAACCCAGGGCTGACAAAACAGTCCACTGTCAGCCCTCAAGAGCAAATGAGTACTCAGAACAAGCGAGACTTGAAACTGAAGAACAGACACTCAATGGATCTGAGTCAAAGCATGAAGGAAGGCGCATTTTTCAATACCTCAGAATTTTCCATTCAGGAGCATCCACTCAACCAGAATGAAATGTCCAGCAGTAGGATACGGGAGAAGCTGAATGAGGAATCAAAGAAAAGCATGGGACCTGCTGTGGCTGGAGCACCGGTCCAGCTAGTGTCCCCACTTGTCAAGTCTGTAAATCCAAACAATTTTCCAGCACAAGGTGCAGATACAAAGACTGCCATAAAAACTACCACTTTCCTGCCGCCATCCTCACCTGTGCATTCTCCCAAACACTTGCCTAAAGAAAACCATGAACAAACCTCGCAACCTTCTCACTCCGTAGCGGGTAAAACTCAGCCTTTCCCAAAGAAACCTCCAAGCGTCAAGGAGAAGGAGGGAGACTTCACCGAGATGAGGGAACGATCAGCGACTGTTGGGGCAGAGTACGCCAACAAGGTGCCAAACAAGGATGCCAGCAAGGTTCCAAAGGATGCTGAATCAAAAATGACGCTGCCTGTCACACTCAAGCACCTGCTGACCTTCTGGGATGAACTGACCTCAGCAACCGTGAACATTGTGTCACAGCAAGTGGTACTCCCTAGTCCCGCCCCCATCACCAAGACCAAAGCCAAGGTGGAGAAGAAAGAGGAGAGACCCCTGAGGGAGAACAAGGGCAAGAAGCGCAGGGAGAAGTACTTTCGTGGCGGTCACGGCAATCTCTTCGGCGAGGCGGCAGGAGTGCAGGCCAGGATGGGTGAATTTGACACTGTGTGTGACTTGTGCTTGGGGGTGTTCCCACACCCCGTAACCTACCACATGAGACAGATGCATCCAGGATGCGGGAAGACAGCTTGGGGGCATGGGTACAACAGTAGCGGTGTCTACCGGAGCGGCTTTGTCGGGAGCTGTGGGGAAGGGGGAGCGGGGGGAAGAGACTGGTACCTCATGTGTGAACGCTGCAGGGAAAAGTACATGCACGAAGCAGAGGACAAGCACAAGGACAAAGCAAAGAAACTCAGGAAAAAGCTGCCGGCGCTGAAGACCCCCCGGGTTCTTCCGCCGCTAGAGGCACATCAGGTGATGAAGGCAAACGCCATGTTCCTGCTGGACCTTGCCAGCGCCACGGGCCCCATGTTCCCGGGCTCTAGTCCCATGAGGAAAATTTCGCGCTTCGATCTCCCGACAGTTTCCGAGTCGGACTCACTGGTCACACAGTTCCCAGACACCTCGTTCCGATTCCTGAGCCTGATGGCCGACCAGAGCCCTGGAGGGGAGATGTTCCGTGAGGTGGATGAGGTCATCGGGAGCTCATCTGGTCCCTGCATTGGATTCCCGTCACCTACAGCTTTCTCAGGACAAGATTGCCATGCAAGTGAGTTGCAATTGTTGTTGTTTTACCCATAGTTCTTGACATTTAAATGCTGTTTTACCCATAGTTCTTGACATTTAAATGCTGTTGTTGCTCCTATCATACATGTATTGAAAAAAGTCCACAAATCCTGTGTCGTCTGATGTCAAGAATTATAAGGTAATAATGGTTTGAAAATCAGGAATTATTTGTAAGTTGTAGCGATAATATTACCCTCCACCGTTCTGTCAATAGAATATGAATATGATCGTATATTGTATATGCTATTGCTCTTGTGCTGTTACTCTAACTGATGATACACTAATGGTGAGATGAAACAGAATAACAGCATATTTTACATTCGGGTGAAAACCTTTCATATATTCGGCAAGGGTAATGTCCATCAGAAAGGGGAAAGGGAATGGGGGTTATCAGCGCCTATCATCATAAGGCTTTCAGTATTTCCGCGACCAGTTTATGTGTTGGGCAAGTACATGCCATCACTTTTACAAGGTTTCTGTTAACCTGTTGAGGATGAGTCCCGAGTATACTCGGGCAAGTGTCTATGGGAAACGTGTGTTGTAGCAAAGGCAGCCTGTCCTCAATGACTTAAGAGTGAAACATGATGAAATAAATAAATTGACCGGCGTTACCTCGTTTGCTTTTGGCTGCCAAGGTGCCTTCATGCAATCCTCCTCTCGACCCAAGCTGGTCAGTGGCCAGTCTGTGGACCACTCGCGCCGGGTGACCTACTTCCGCTCCGCGTCCATGAACGCCCCCGGCTATGTCGTGGCGCAGAGCGAGAGCAGGGTCAAAGTTCGGCGGCGGAACAACAGCGGCAGTTCGGGTAAGTGGAATATCCCTGTGCAGTACCGTTTGTTCGTGCAAAATGAGTTCTAGACAATCAGGAAGGCACATTGTCATTGATGATAGTACTGTATATTTGTCATCTGTTTGATGCTAATGGTTGGTTGTGCCTTGCCCTATTAATCAGCATTCTGTCCACAGAGGAATGCCCAGAGATTTTTATCAAGCAAGCTCTCAAGTAAAGTATCCTTGCTTGGGTTGTAGTGTACTTTGAATGGTGTTTTGCATCCACTTTACACATTTATCATTCTGAAACTAATGTGAATCTCATTACGTATGTGTATCTTTACTGAAGTATGTATAGGCATGCAGCATGTGTATGGATATGAATGTGTAAATACAGATGTAGATGTACATGTAGATTATATACAGTATATTTCTATATTTACATTTGTGTGTTTAAATGCTTAATGTACACTTCTGTATGTAATGTATATGACATGTATGTTAGTAACTATGTACATGTATGTGTGTATGTATGTATGTATGTATGTATGTATATACATGTGCAGTTATAGTAATTAAACTGGCACCCATTTCCTTTGATGCATTTTCTAGACGGTTCTTCCCTTCTTCGGCGTCCCTCAGCCCTCCTGGCTAGGCTGATAGAGGGCAGGACCTTGGGTGTGTTGGCCCTCCACCGTCCAGTCATGCTCTTCATCGCCCAGCGCCATGACCTGGACGGCCTGAGACTGGCCATGAAGCAGGCCCTTAGGAAGGGTGCCTGCAGGGTCTACTCCATGCAGGTCAGTAAGAAACTACCTTATCTACCTTTGTGGCCAGGCACTTAGCAGTAATGTGCCATGCTCTTTCACTAGCATTCAGATAAAACGTCCAAACTTGACTTCACTGTAAAGTTAGCCAGCACACTCTGGCAGAAGAATGTGCGTCAGACCAACAGGCTGGTGGTCATGACACAGTAGGGATTAAGAGGATCAAGTAATCTCCACAGATTGGCATTTGATTACCAGATATCTGTGCCAATCAGTGAAGAAAGTGCAGTGTAGGATAAAGCTCACCTGAGCCTGAGACTCAAATGAGTGTTAGCTCCTAGGTGGTAACAAGTTGTTGGTAAGGGGTCCAGTTGTTGGAATTCACAAACTTTGACAGGAATCATTCTCACAGGCAGGAGATATAATGTTACTCAAGTGGTACAGGTGACCCACATCGGGGCCCAGGGGCAGGCCCTCTGCATCCCCTCCCTATTGCCCCATTGTCATTCAAATTTCAGCAGGATTCTCCCCTAATGCTTTTATTTTGTTTCTTTTTATCTTGTTTTTATCTACATGCTTTGTAACACTAAGGAGTCATGGTCAGTTGGGGAAGAATTCTTTTGTTTTTTAGTCAACTTGTAATGATAAAGAGCTGTGATTCTAGTCTTTTGGAAAGCCTTACATTATTCTGAATGGTATGCAATAGTCAGATAAAAGGATTTCAGTTGTGGAACATGGGTGGGGAAGTACAATTCTTGTGTCTGCTTTGTGCTGATCATTGGTGAAGGTAAAGACCTTTTTCTTTGGTATTGTAATGATGAGTAGCAATGATTAATTTTTACATAAGAAACATTATGGTCTTTTGTATTGTATGATAAAGATTAATAATACAGATGTTCAAAGTTCAACAAGAGCTGATCTCAGCCAGGAATGTCTTTGCATATTCTCCTTTTTCCCCCTTCATATTGTTGTGGTCATCAGGCCCTGAACTGGCTGCTACGAAGTGTGACCCAGCTGACCTGCCTCCATGACCTCCTGTGGCACTTTGTGGCTGCCCTCACCCCGCCCCAGGGGGAGAAGGAGGGAGAGGAAGATGGGGAGAACAGCAAGGAGAAAGAGGAGAAGAAGGAGAAGAAAGAACCTGATCAGGTCAGTGATGAGAGGGATGATGATGATGACGAACATGATGATGATGATGATGACGATGAGGATGTTGATGATGATGATGATGAAAATGATGATGATGATGATGATGATGGTGATGATGATGAAGATGATGGTGAAGATGAAGATTGTGATGATGAAGATGATGATGAAGATGAAGATTGTGATGATGAGGATTGTGATGATGATGATGATGATGATGATGATTATGAGGATGTTGATGCATTGCAGTTGATTTGTGGTAAGGGTGGTAGTGATAGGAATGATAAATGATGGAACCATTGATGATGAAGGTGTTGATGATGATGGTGAGTGGTATGAGGAGGATGGTGACTGTGATTAGGAATATTGTAATGATAATTCGTACAGTAATGATGATATTTGTAATAATTAATGATCTTGAAGATACTCTAAAAGTTTCCAAGAGCAATACAGATAAGAGTCCATGGCAATCATTGTATGCAGCATGATGTTCGACACATTTTACTTTTTCATAAAAAGCTTGCAACATTTCCTGCCATGCTCACAGATTTGAAAAGACACTGTTTTGTTCCTCTCTACAGAGTTACATTGTTGGTTGCATATGAAAATTCGAAATCAGTTGACATAGTCAGCTGAATTCAGTAGTGCAGTGTTTGTTTGTTTGTTATTATTTGTTTTGATGTAAAATGCATTACTGCCCCATATTCCTTTTTTGTCTCTTTCCTTATGTTCCCAGTAATGCATCCTTGTTCTTACCATTTTGTAAAATTTATCATAACTTTGGTGAAAAGTCAAGAAGTTAGTGAAACATTTGTTGAAGGAATGTTGAAAGACACCCACCATTGTCATGATCACGCTTTTAGGAGCTTGATGGCCTGATGTGTGAGCATCCTCTGTCGGACATCACCATTGCTGGTGAGGCTGTCCAGCCACTCCCAGCGACCTTCCACAGCCTCCTGCAGACCGTCGCCACGGTGATGATGCACCTGCCAACGGGTGGGGCCCTGCAGCAGATGGCCATGCGCTGCTGGTGTCTACGCTTCCGGCAAGCTGATCACGTCTTCCTTCACCGCTCACAGGTGTGGACTGGTTGTAACACAAACCACTGGTCAGATAGCATCTCTCGATTTGCAAGTGCAGATGTACAATAGATATAGTGGTTGCATTTAACAGGCCTTCCCAAAATCCAACAGAAGTCTTCAGATGTAGGTCAAAAGCAGTTAAGTGTCAGTATGTTTTCATGGTGTGTTCATGTTACAATCTGTGGACCTCATATCAGAGCACAGAATGTCTAGTGTAAATAAGTGGTACAATTGTTATTGAGGTACAATTGTTATTGAGGTACAATTGTTCTTGATCTTCTTATTTGTGATAAGCATTGTGGCTTTGACCAAGAGTGTGATTAAAAATAATGCAGTATCAGTATGATAATAAGTTTGTTTTTGCAAGCATAATTTATTCTAAACTGTAAATGGAATTATTGTTTGCATTCGTGATGTGGTTGGGACAGACCAAATGACAAATTCATCAGATAAAGAATGTAGGCACCATTATGGATAAATCAGACTCATTCAAAAGCTGATGTAAATTGTGCCAATTGTCATGTGCATTTATCCTTTTCCATAACTTCAAGCCCATCTATCCTGACAAGTAACAGAGCTTCATTTGTGATTACAGTTTAGAGATGTTTTACCTGTGTATTTCTACGAATGTATCCACACACAGGTCTTCAGCAATATCAACCAGATCTTGTCCAAGTCCGATGAAAGTGAAGGAGATGGTGAGGGCAGTCTCAGTGGGAGTGTGGTGTCTGCAGCTGAGTCCAGTCTTGCTTCTCAGGTAGGTTCCAGGAACAGTGGCTTGGAGGCAAAGTCGTGCAATCAGATTGTTTGAAGGGAGTATGTACATGGTACTGTGAGCTTGAGCTTCACTCTTAGACTCTGTAAGTTTGACATGGTTGGTATTCCAGGTTTCACAAGGGAATGTGCTGTAGAGAAAGTATCTGCATACTCTTTTATTTGTTTAGTAAAGTTGGGGCATAATATGGAAGGCATGTGATTGGTTTTGGTGGATAATGTTGAATATTGAAAAGGACCGTTGCGCCACGAATTAGATTTGTGTAGCTCACAAAGCAGAGGACATCTTGAAAACATTTAATGAATATGTTTACTGGCACACATGTTTATTTTCCTGCACCTTGAATATGCATCTTATCTCTAGACACAGCCATCCTCAAGAATTTTTGGTAAAGTCCTCTTCCCAGGTATATCCTTACTGTGCTCAGATTTTTCGAGTTGTGTTTGCTTGATGTATCAGACAAAGACATGAAGATTGCGTATTATGTTGTGTGTTATTTCATGACTTTACTTTAAATGCCATTTTATATTTACCTTGGACCTCTTGACCTGGCAGGGTCCAGTGAGGGTAGAGCTGCTGAAGGACATCACCACCTCTGTGGAGCTACAGGTGTCCAGCCGGGCGGCCATGCTGCCCAGCCTGGTGGACGGCTCCACGGAGACCTTCTGGGAGTCCGGCGATGAGGACCGGAACCGGAACAAGTTTGTCACCGTCTCCTGCGGCAAGGGCATGACACTTGGCATGGTGGCCATCCACGCTGACAACTCACGTGATCTTGGGGTAAGCAAAAATAGTCCTCCCCCGCCCTTCTTTCCCCTATTATTATGACATGTGCTAACTTCAAGATCCAAAGTTCCTTCTGTTACACATGTAGCAGTCAGATGAACTATTGTAATAGACTGGGATTGAGATGAACGAGTGAACGAATGAACGAGCGAACGAACGAACGAACGAATGAATGTGTGTGATGACAGTGCATTAGATTGGATGCATGTATGAAGTGAGAAGTTGTAATAAGCTTCAGTGGCACCAGTCTGTGTATGATTTGCCAGAGATATGTTCTCCACTTGAAAAAACGTCAAAGAACCAGTGATGCCAATGCCTTTCTCAATGATTGCAGCTTTCCTGTCGAGTTTCAGTCTAATTGAAAGACCTCAGCTCAGGGAGCTAGTCCAGTCAGGTCTGGTTCCAGATTCCAGTGAGAAGATCTGGTTGTCATGAGTAATGTGCTGATGGAGGCCAATTTCTTTTTTCAGATTTTTCTGCTTTTTCTGTTTTACAGGGAGGAAAATAATGGGTGAATCCTTCATAATGTTGACGGCGTAATACGCACAGACTGGAAACAGTGCTGAAATATGCATCCTTAACATTTGGGATAGTTAGAAAATCATGTAATCACACAAATTGCTTTCCTCAAAATGAGGGAAATAACATTAATATTCCTTGAATGTTTCTCTGACGGTAGAATGATTAATGTTGGATAGTTTCATGATACACCATGTATTCTTTCGTCAAATATACTATGTGAGTATGGTCCTGAAAAGGACTATACTCGGTCTTGACATTTTGCTAAGCATTTTTTAAAACATTCTCAGGAGAATAAAATTTGTAATTTGATACAAGAGTTTGCAGAGTTGTTTTGTGAGTTTTATCTCCTGTCACAAAAGGCAAAGACAAATCACAATGGAATTGAATTCAGCTTAATTCAAGATTGCCATCTCCATGCTCTCCTCATTGTTTGTGTCATACTTGTAGAACAAAGTTACAACCATGAGATTTCTTGCTGGCTCCAGCGTGGACAGCCTCGTCAAGATACAGGTCTCCAACCTGGACGTCCGGCATACCGGGTGGGTGACCTGCGACCTCTCGGGCTGCCCCGAGGGGTCAAGGGTCATACGGGTGGAGCTGAAGGGTCCGGACAGTCACCTGAGGATCAGGCAGGTCAAGGTGCTGGGAGGAAACAAAGGGGAAACATTGTCAGTAGGTGAGCAATGTTTAGACATCTTCCTTCCAGTCGAGACACATTTTATTTTTGAGTGTTGCATGCATGTGTACCTGCATTAACAGTATTTGGTTGATAATGCTGTTCATTAAGACAATCTCAATCTTGGATGTATCAAATGAGGATGCCAGGATTGGGGGAAAAAAAAACACAGTTTAACTTAATAACAACATAAATGGTTTGAGTGTCAAGTGACCATGGATTCAGTTGTTTTAATACAGCATTTTCAAAAGAATTGTATACTTTGTGCTACAGTGAGATATTGTGTGAGTGGATTTATTCTACGAGGCCATGTAGGAAGCTCTTAAATGCTAATGAGCATTTCAGTGCTGCTGGGCAGATGGCCTCAAGTGTCCTCCAAAGGACTGTGCCATGAGGACACAGGGCCTTGCTTAGGGGCACCTGCTTACTTTAACTAGGGACTACAAGATTGAGAATCCTTTGCAGGGCTCAACACTAACTTTTTTTCTCTGGTGATCTGTTAGGGCCGCTAAGATCTGTAAATAGTGAAATGTTAGTTGCCAGAGAAAAGAAATGTCTTGGCTCAAAATTATAGGAAATGATAACAATCCGTTTTGGATCTTAGTTGTCCAATTTGGCCACCAAGATATAACCTTTTTGGAAATTTGGTAGCCTGCCATAAATTTTCAGTGGCCCCGGGCTACTGGGCCACAGCCAATGTCGAGCCCTGTTCTTGCTCTTAGCTACTGTGCCACAGTGGTTCTTGAATTATTACAATTACTGCATGTGTAGAGCACAGAGGAAATAGTTCTTATGATATTCATATGGATAGATTACCATTCAGTGTTCCTTTGCTTCTTGCGTCCTCAGGCTCACAGCCATCGGCGATGAACCTCCAGCAGCAGAACTGTGTCGGTGAGACGCTGCGAGTCTTCCGCCTGCTGACCTCCCAGGTGTTTGGCCGGCTGCTGTCGGACGAAGAGCCAGTCAACAAGGACGCACAGGCCATGAAACCTGGAGACATGCAGACGCCGGATGATGAGGTATGGTCAATGCACACAAATATCCACTCTACCTTTTGACCTCTGACCTTGTCTCAACCATGCTCTATTTTTCTTTCAGTGATATATGTTTGTACATATATCTCTTCCTCTCTTCTCATCTTCTGATTTTCAATTTATTCGTGGTTGAGTTGATGACATGCATAACTGACACAACTAATGAGACTCATTGTCACTGCCAGTAGGTCGTATTAAGATTTACAAATGATAGCATTCTATCTTTTTTTTTTTCTGTGTAGGTTTTTGAAAAGTATGTAAGTTTGTCAGTACCAATGTGTCTAGGACATGTAACATTCTTTGGTTTGGTTTGCAGAGTAGAAAGAGAAAATAATGTAGATTTCCTTTATTAAGATTCAGTTCTGTGGAGCTACACAAACTAAGCATCATGCTTGGCTGAAATAAATGCATTTCAGCTTTTACATAAGTACTAATGTAGCATACCGAATGAAGGCTCTCTATGAACTTTATGTCGTACATGTAATTCAGAGAATTGGTACAATGTGACATTGCAAGCAGGACAATAGTGTGACTTCAGCTAACTTTCTCTTTTAACTTAAACTTCCCCAACAATGTATTTGAATATCTTTAGTGTCGATGAGTTGTCATGGAGATGTCAAATGTCTTGCTTATGCCCTTTGTAGGAGACCAATGACTGTGACCTGAAGGAACACATGGTGGGCATCCTGTTCAGTAGACAGAAACTGAGCAACCTCCAGAAACAGGTGGGTTGCCATGGTGAGGGTGATGATGTATCCCTTCACAGACATCACCAGATGAAATGGTGCAGCATGGCATGGAGGAAGTTAGAGGGCCAACTGAGACATTAGACCGAGCAAAGTATTATTTTGCAAGTTTTCATGTGAAATTATGTGTCATATTCACAATTATCATGATCACAGTGTCACAATTATATAATGACTGAATCATGTGAAACTGAATCGCTGTCAAAACATCCCTTTTGCACAATCACTTTGGAATGCAAATTATGTATACCCTGCAGAGTGTAGTGCTGTGTTTTGATACTTTTATATACTCCATTATGCATTCATTCAATGCTTCATTTATCAAACAGTTATATTTTTGTATGTATGTGTGTGTGTGTATGTATTATTTATCATATGTGTTTATTGAATCATTGGTCAGTGCACTTTAATGTGTGTAAATATGTTTGATATAAATATGTTTGATTTGTGCATATATGTTTACAGTCATGAGAGGCGATATGATACTAATAGAGGAAGATGAAGGGGAAGTTGGTGTGAGGTTTGAATTGAAATTTATCAACCTAGCATTCTTCCAGCAAAGTGGGGACTGCACCATACGTTTCTTATCTAACCAGCCAATGCCTGCTAAAGAATTAATTTCCCTCACCGAGTGTCAGAATTAATTAAGCTTCCGCAAAGGGAAACATGTGGCGTAGAGGTATTATTGCCCTGGAAGTTAAGTGTATGTTTTGTATAATGCACATATTGTTAGTGGTGTTGAAAAATATTTGTCATAATGCAGCTTTTTCAGTCAGAAGATATATACAGAGATGATGAGACATACTGATTGATGTCTTTCTTGCCCCTGTCCCCATCAGGTGTGCTCTCACATAGTGCAGGCAATCCGTAAAGAGACCATCAAGATGCAGGATGACTGGGAGGCCAGTCTCCTGGCCTCCAGCAAGCTGACCCCCACCAGCACCCCGTCTTCCTCCGCCCCATCCTCCTCGGCCCTTGACCAGTCCACCTCGGTGCCGGACGCCTACTGCTTCGAGTTGCTGTCCATGGTCCTGGCCCTGAGTGGTTCCCACGTGGGCCGGTCCTACGTGGCCCAGCAGGACGGGCTCCTGCTGGACCTGGTCTCGCTGCTGCACACGGGCACGCCCCGCATCCAGAGACAGGTTGGTTGCTGGGGTTCTTGAAAGTGTGGAAGATCTCCTCTGGCTTTCTCTGGTAGTTCTCGATGGGTACACTGTGGTGCAGGGCATATGGCATGAGGACTGGTAGAGCAGGGCCCTGTTTCACGAACATGGGAACTAATTATATCAAGCCAAACAATGAACCAAATTTGGGACGGATTCAGATCAGATCTAACTGGGAATGATACATAGGCATTCAACATGTATTTAAGAACGTGGGAAGGTGGATGCATGATAGTGTTCCCAAATGGCTGAGTGAAACATTTCCTAACCTCTGAGGACTAATTGGTCCCATATTGTTCTTAGGATCAGTTGAATTGAACTTAGGATTAGTATTACTTGTGAAGGGATGAGAAATACCCCACTATGTGAGGACAGAAGTCGGTAGATTTACTTCCTGTGTTTTGCACCCTGCAGGTGACGGCTGTTCTCCGTCGCTTCCTACTGGAGATCCCTCCCAAGCTCTTCAAGCAGATCATGGGGGTGACATCCCTGCCCCCAGACGACCTCAGCCTCCTCACCCAGGGCAAGGGGGACAACGGCCCGGACACCCCCGCCGAGGACTATCTAGGAGTCCTTGACGTCTTCCTGGCATGCATTGCCAAGGCCCTGACGGTCCAGACCAAAGTCAAAGGAGGGTGGCAGGCCGTGCAGAGCAGAGGGGCATCAGAGTTTGGACTGGGCAGTGGAAGGGGAACACACTCCTACACACTGGCTAAGCTTCAACAGCAGACAAGGTGGATTAACATGTATTTCAACAGCATTCTTAGAGTACAAATTATATACATTCAAAATTAAGTCAACCTCTATGTTCCTGCTGATTTTTTGTTTACTCTTATACACACAAATTCAACTAACACATATAAAAAAACACAGCCAAAATCATGGGTTTCTTGAATAGGTTAATTTGTCAGTTAATGTACTGATTAATTTGTGAATGATATGACCTAACTGTATGCATGAGCATGCTTTTTATGTAATCGACAGACTTTTCAAGCAGAATGTCATTTTCTACCTTCAGGTGCTGGTTATATGTGCTCTCAAAGATGGAATATTGTGTAGATATTAGTCTTGGTGCTTCCTATAATACTTCCTATTCTGAAAATATATATCTATCACCCTAGTTAATATGTTGTAAACTTTTGCAGAACTGATCTACAATCTGCCAGACTATGACATTCTAGGCTAAACCGTATAATCATCCACCAAGAACCAGCTGGGTGTAGTAGCTCTATCATCTGTGGATACACTGTAACTATAATGGTTTCTAATCTGTTTTTCTCTGTGTTTGATTTACCTTCAATCCTTTCTCAGTACGGAGGAGTCTCCAGTGAGGCGATCAGACAGCAAACACTGGTGGCTGCGTGGCTCCATGTCAAATAATATAGCAGAGCAGATCATTGCACTCATCAAAGACCTTTCAGCAGTAAGTCACTCATTGTTATTTACTGTCGCAGTGAGAAACTTGAGAATAAAACTTGTGTGAAAAAGAGCGTGCACGTTTGTATTTTCATTCGCACATGCAGTATAGCTTGCTTTGTAATACCATGTGTATTATGTGAGATAGCACTCTTATGTGATGTATTGCAGCTATGGCTATGCAAACTTGTTGGATCTCATCTTCTTGAAGAAGAAATGAGGAACAAGTTGTCCCTTGATTCCAGAACTTAGCATGGCCTGTGAGATTAATGATTTGAGTGGGTGTTTGAGTTGCTCATTGGCACGTTACTTAGTTCTATACAGGATTTTGTGAGTTGGCGCAGCAGGTGACTTGCTTGGTTGGAGAGATCATGATTTGGTTTTGGTAGCAAAAAGGCTGCACCCTGAATTCACTGCTTTATTTCTGTTAAAATAGTGCAGCCTTAAAAATAAGATATGTCCATTTTGAAACCTTTCCCTTTCCAGAAAGTGATATAGTTGAAACTTCAGAATAGATTTTTATTGGCTGGTCTTTTTATTTTCCTGAAATGGAATGTAATAGTTTGGCAGTATCAAGAACAAAAAAGCAGAAGGGGTTTTAATTACCAAGATTTTTACATGTATAATGGATTTCCTGTTCTCAACTGCATGGACTGTGTACACCATGAATGCCCTTCATGTAGCTCTGAACTCCGTAGACTCTGTGCAGATTTGACACATTATCAAACTATCAATCCATTTGTTGTTCATCTGCCTTCATGTTCTTTTGGTTTGTGCATATCTTTCTTTATTCATAGATTTATTGCCAAAGACTAGCTTTGCATTCCTAGAAGAAGAATCCCAAGAGTCATGAATGCAAGAAGACTCATACTGTATATGCCACACTTTCTTTGTAATATGAATCAGCATATTCCCAAAGTTGAGGCTGCATCCCATGTCATGTTTGTTTTATAATCCTTGTGCTGCTTGCTCTTCTAGGGCAAGATTTCCACAGACTGGGCCAAGGTCACCAAGGGAGCCATCGCAGAGCGTGTCCTGTCCCTCACTAAACTGGACGAGGCCAAGAGGGCGCCAGCACTCTGTATCAAGAGCAACACGGTGAGCACTGAACTAAATGCGTCTCTGCATTGGCAGGTTAAAGAGTATTCCAATGGAGCCTTTTAGAGCTTTCTATTCATAAAGCCTCTCTTGTAGTTAGGTGAGTCAATGTTGTGCTTCAATATCTGACATCAGCTGGACCAGATTGCCTCTAGAATATTTTACATTTTGGAGATACCCCAGATCTGCTCATAGGATACTGTCAGTGTCTAATCTTAATTCAGCAGAATCATACAATGATATCTTTAACAGAGCACAAACTGATGTTTCCTGTATTATTCATTTGATCAAGCACTTCTCTCTAGAATGCCATCAGCTGTCAAACTGGAAAGAAAACAGTTCATTGTAGCATCCTATCCCCATTACATATTTTGATTTTGCATCTATTGTCATTGCACCATGTTTATACGTCAGCTGTAAAAGTCTCAATCATTCAAAGGAAGAATACTTACATTTATGAAAATCTTCTGTTTTTCAGTGCCAGTTAGACCGACTACAAAAGTTTTGTATTATACCTTTTTTCTCTTTTTTATTTTTGAAAAGCACAATGCTGACTTGTGAAATTTAACAGAAATTGGTGGACTTGTGAAAGATGATGTCATCATTGCACTCTGAAATTCTTAACCTGTTTAAGACTAGTCCTGAGTATACTCAGGCAGGTGTCTATGGGAAAATCTGCTCGTCCTCAACGGGTTAATCTCCAACTAAGCATAATATAAGTCATGACATCTGTGCACCAGGCAGGAACTAAACATTTATCGTCATTTTTGCTTTCTCTCTCCATGGTACAGCTGTGGTTGTCCCTGGCCTCGCTGTGTGTCCTAGAGAATGAACACGTAGAGAGACTCTCCTCCAGCCAATGGGCCCAGGGCAAGGATTCACCCGCTGCCAAACAAAAGGTACTTGGGAGAAGAGGGTGGTGACCCCGAAAGAGGAGGGAGGGAGGCAGGAGTGCTCTTACTTTCTCAACATTATGCTTAACTACTGTCATGTAGGATGATGTTTTGTGGTGTTATGTGCTAGATATTGTAAAACCTGAAACACTCATGGCATGAAACTTTTGCGAATTGCTGCTCTTCAAAAAGTGTAGACAAAAACTTTGCTTTGCATCTTGCTTTCATGAATCATGGCTCCTTGAGAAATTTGCGAAAGTAAGATGCACATGAAAATTTCTGGTTTTACAGTAGCTTGTACGATGTACTGTACAAGAGAGCATAATGAAACTGTTATCACTGACTTTGTAAACTGTTGATACCCTTCTAGCTATGATGAAGTCTTGGTGCTGTTAGGTGATAATTTGGATGGTGTAGTGTGTGCATTGTGCCATATCAAATGATGATTTCACTTTAGGGTTAACAAAGTTGATATATAGCATCTTATACAGTGGTTAATATATCAACAATTCAGTCATTTCATTGCATCCCATACATTGGGTATCGTGTTACCAAACCACAGTTGGTATACTGTGTTCCTAACAGTAGCATTCCATCTTGTCTCTTTCCAGCAGCCGACGTGTGATAACCACGACGACGGAGAGACGCTAGCCATCAGCCAGTGTGAACACTGCGGGAATCTCTGTGCTGACTGTGACCGAGTCCTGCATCTACCCAAACGGAGCCGCAGTCACCAGAGGAAGGTAAGGCCGCACTGGAAACTCTGGATGACAATCCTGTGGTTTTACTTGATATGTAGTTGTAGTTCCGTGTGCATCAATGCTTTTGGGAAAAAGCACTTAGATTGAAAAGCCAATCACAGGCCTATGAGCAAGCTTCAAATTCAAATTTCACTGATGTGTGGGAATGAGTGTGCTTCATCTGTGACAAGTTCATTGGGTGTAGTAGCACTGTGCACTCCATTAAAAAAAAAAAAAAATGCTGTGGGGTTGTAAGACTGCTGTTATCAATGAACCAAATTTGTTTACTTCAGTGTTGCACGGTCAAAGACACTGTCAAAGTGTGGTCATGTCTTATGTGTAACATCAATTGAAAGCTAAATCTGTTTTTATATGGCACACAGTAAACAAATGTTCATTTGTCAAGATTAAACACACAATAATTACTCATGGACCACAGCAGCTCCTCATTTCAATTTGAAAGGCAGTCCCATGTAAATCTTGACTGTGATATTTAGTTCTTCGTAGCAGCTAATGCCAACCTGAGCATTCATGCACGTCGTCCTGATTTCGGAATTCTCCACCAGGTTTTCAAGGAGGAGGAGGAATCCATCAGGGTAGATCTGCACGAAGGATGCGGTCGAAGCAAGCTCTTCTGGGTCATGACCCTTGCCGACTCCAAGACCCTCAAGGCTATGGTGGAGTTCAAGGAAACAACTCCGGGTAAGTGCTAGACAACTGTTGATCACTCCGTAAACTAGGGCATGTCAACATAGACCTAGTCCCATTACCAGTAATATCAAGTCATATTTTTCATGGTTCTTACACCAGCATTTTGTGACTTTAAAAACCTCCAAGAAAAACCTGCATGATATTTGTTGGTATGTTCTTTGAACAAAAACAACAAACAAGCTACAAACTTCTTATCAACTTACTTATCAGTGATCGCTTTATGAATTTGCAGGTGAGAAGAAGAAGAAAAAAAAGATGATTAGCTTTACTTCTCTTTTTTGAAAGATTGTACGTGGCACAACATAATTATATTCCTTTGGTTGCATATACTTTCAAACTTAAGGTGGATCAGCCTCAGGCATGGGCGGATCCATTGCTACAGGAACCTGCCGTTTCTGTGGCAACAAGACTCCTTCAGGTCTCCTTGGACCAGCGGGAAGTGTCTGCAATGATCCAGATTGTCAGGTGAGTGTTGCATTTTTCCTACCATCTGGCTCACTTGTCCTCTCTGTTTGCCATCTCTTGCCATCTTTCCTCCCTGTTCATCCCTGGCGTATCACTGTTCATATCCTTTGGTCTTTAAACCCTGCATCATTATTCTCCAGTATGTGTCTAGTTTTTACATTGGGTGCAATGAATGCAATGAAAATGATTTTTGAGATTTTCACTTTGCTACTAGTGCTGAAGTGTTAGCCATGAAACTGGAGGTGTGACTTACCTAACATGACACAGCGAGTCACAGTGGGAGAGATGAGCCTGTATTGCAATGAAAATTTAAGCAAGTCTCTATCAGTTTTAGTTCAAAAGCTGAAGAGCATTTCATCCCTGGGCTCTGTCCAGTGTTCACACCCATGTGATTTTCAGCTGACACTTACGGCTTTCATGCAGAGTACTAGCTCTGTGATATGATGTTGTGTGAAATAGTCTTCTCAGGTGACTAGATATAACAATCCCACTGTCTAGATGTCATTGTCAATCTGTAGATAATGGAATGAAATCATATGGAAGCAGACCCTGATAGTAATATGGCAGTTTTTGTGCATTAGGCCAAGTTGTCAACTTCAATCCCAATCAAATACATTTATCTGTTGTGGGTTTTTCTGATGGGGAGAGTATATAAGTATCCTTGTGAGGGTATAAAGGACAAGAGGAGAATAATCTTGACTAGCATGGAGCCTAAGGAGGCAGGTGAGAAGTATTCTCCATTGTGTGGGGAGAGTGCACATGAGGATGGGGGTGGGGGAGGAGAGCTCCACTTTGGTTTCTAAGTAATGAGGTATTGAAGTGGGATCATGAGACATGATGTGATACTCTGGAACATTTGAGAGAGTAAATCCGGATGCCCTTGTCCCCTTTACCCAGCGCTACGCCGAGAATGCCTGCACCAAGGTCCTGCCTTGCGGTCACGTGTGTGGGGGCATCCTGGAGGAGGCAGAGTGTCTGCCCTGTCTCCATGGCTGCGTACCCACCTCCAACCTGAAGCAGGATGCAGATGACATGTGTATGATCTGCTTCACCGAGGCTCTGGCCTGTGCCCCTGCCATTCAGGTACAGTTTTTCTACCAGGCTGTATGTCATCTTCTGTTCTGTGAAAAAAAATACTTGTGATGTTACTCTACTGTTTGCTTGATGTGATGTTGCTCTACTGTTTACTGTTTACTCTATTGATTTAGCATAACATATTTTATGTCTATCTTTTCTATATCTGTGTGTCTGCACATTTTGACCTTGTTCAAAAATACATTCACAGTTTTCACATTTACAGATTTGCAAATTCAGCTCATACTGAATATACCCTAGGCATATATACACTCTTTAATTGTTAGATATGTTTGTGTGAGATTATTACTTTGGTAATCGGCTTCCCAATTTCTAGGTTTAGTGACCTTTTCTCAAGGTGCAGTAATAGTTTCCCAGTCACCAGATTTGCATGTCAATGTAATGTTTAGATAACTGAAGTGAGTGATAATGTCTTCTGTCTTGTCACCATGGCAACAGCTAATCTGTGGTCACGTCTTCCACCATCACTGCTGTCGAGCCGTGCTGGAGAGGAAGTGGGTTGGTCCCCGCATCACCTTCGGCTTCTCCCTCTGTCCCATCTGTAAGGTAAGAGCAGAATCCAGCAGGAACAAGCATCAAGGCTTGCTTCTTTGTCTGATTTTATCAGTCCTTGAATCTCACAAAGACACTGACAACCTGCGCAGCCCTAAAGACACTCTCCTTCTAAAAATTCCAACATGTAAAACAAAAACATTAGGAGACCCAAGTATCCCTGTGCAGCCCCCAAACTGTGGAATAATTTACCACTAGAAATTAGGAAATCCCAAACAGTAGATGTGCACATGGGTACAAACGACCTTTCATTTTTCTCAGTTGGATAAGGCACTTCACTCAATTCAAAGCGACATAAGTATTATTTGAATTATGAGTTAAAACTCTTCTTTTTTTTTCATTTAACTGCTCACCATTGTAAAGCACATCAGGAGCTCTTTGCAGCTCCTTATGAATTGATATCATATTATTGTTATCATTATTACTATCAATAGTAATAGTAGTAGAAGTATGAGTATTGATATTGATATTAGTATTTATAATATGAGAAGTATATTATTTTCCCCGTTTTCTTGTAATTTTTCTCCCATATGGAATTGGCAAGAAAAGGGAATGAAATATCACACGTTTTGTTTTCTGTACCAATGATTCTCACAATCCTGAGTTGTATATTGGAGTTGTTAATTATGACCTTCCCCTGTACCTCCAGGTGAGCATGAAGCACAGGTCACTGCAAGACGTCCTGAAACCCATCGAGGTGCTAGAGGGTGACGTGAGGCGGAAGGCCTTGATGCGTCTGGAGTACGAGGGGTTGCTGCGGAGCGAGGCTGTCACCACCCAGGGGGCGCGCTTCCACAATGACGCAGCGGGATTTGCCATGAATCGATACGCGTACTATGTGTGCTACAAGTGCAAGAAGGTGTGTAGATATATGAGCCCAGATGCAACCTCAATATTTTGTGCAATTAATTGTTTTTTGGTGCTAGCATGGAATTCTTAAAGGGGAAGCTTTCAAAAAACTTGAGGTCTTCTTGACATGGAATAAGGGCAATAGACCTGTGAAAATGTTGGTAATGTCTTTAAATGAAGGAAAAATTGTGGCTGTGTGAAAATATCTTCTCATCGTTTAATGTTGTGACCAACTGGAATAGAATTAGCCTGATGTTGCAGTCTTTTGTTTGTGTGCATCTAGAATGATATTTCTTCATACTGTGTACCAAGAACACTTCTTGATTTCTTAAAGGTTTATGAAAAAAGATATCAATAGATGCAAGTATATCAAGAGACTTATAAGGGTTTGTAGTACAATTTTGCAGAAATGTCAAGACTTTGAGGTGCACCACCACTGAAAGTAAAGGTCGAGCTGGTATGTCCTAATTTCTTTTGACCAGGCCTATTACGGGGGCGAGGCACGATGTGACCAAGAGGCTGGAATCCAAGAGGACTATGACCCCACTGAGCTGGTGTGTGGGGCCTGCTCAGATGTATCAAGGGCACAGGTGAGTCCCTCTATGAGATGGCTTTTAATGAAGAACTTCTTACCCACCATTTCCTGAAATTGTAATACCCTTTATGAAGGCCTGGCTTGTATATCTCTTGATTCAAAAACAAATCTGTGCAATGATATGAAAAAGCTGTCATGAAACAGTTTATCAAGTTGAATGTACAGTCTGAAGCACTGCAGCGGTTTCAAAAAAAAAAAGAAGACAAAAGATCATACTCCAGGCTATGTTGTCTTGCCAGACAGACAACATAGGATTCTGTCAACATATTGCTGGATTTTATGGAGGTGACGTGTCATCAGAATTAATGTTCTATTTGTGTCTCCTGTTTCTTTGCATTTAGTATACAATAGTAAACTTTGTGTTTGTGTATGCGTGTGCTGTTAAGATGCTAAAAAATGGAATACATACATAATTATTATTTATAGGATATTTTTGATGAAATCTGTGTAGACATAAAGGTTGCTGTTTGTATTGTTATTTGCTGTTGAGTGATGAGAGAAATGGGTGACAGACAAAATTTCTTCATCATGCACATTTGTGTCCATGGTGGCAGGATCCAGGGAATGGTCTTGGACAAATGTTTTGCACCAAAAAGAAAAAAAAATGGATTTTGTCAGATTTTTTGATGATGTCTGGGTCCCTGACCATGAGGTAATGTTACTTTTTATGATTATTCATGAGTGAAGTTGAGAAAATTTGCAGTTGAAAATGAGGGAATTTATGCAGAAGTCTTGTTCAAAAAATGTTGTCCAGATGTGTGCCAAGCATGGGACGGACTTCCTGGAGTACAAGTGCCGCTACTGCTGCTCAGTGGCCGTCTTCTTCTGCTTCGGCTCCACCCACTTCTGCCAAGCTTGCCATGACGACTTCCAGAGCATCACCACCATCCCCAAGGCAGAGCTCCCCCATTGCCCTGCAGGTCAGTCCAGAAACCCTAGCTCACCTACCTTTAGTGAGCTGACCTACCTTGTGTGAGCTCACCTACCTTTTGCGAGCTCACCTACCTTTTTGTAATCTCACCTGCCTTTTGTGAGCTCACCTGCCTTTTGTGAGCTCACCTACCTTTTGTGAGCTTACCTGAGCTAAACGGTCAAGGAGGTTGTCGTGATTGATCTTACTTAATGTGGATTGCCTTCTCCTTCTGTAAACCAGTGGTCACTGTGCGACCAAACTTGGCAGGTGTCATTCGAAAGGGAAGTGAATGTAGTGTCATTCAAAAGGTCCATGTGCTTCCCATGGGCTTCAAGGGGGTAGGGCTTCAGAGGTCCCTACGATGCATTGTAATTGCATTGTGTGTTGGGACTTGCATGGGTAAAGAATAAATGTTTGTAGGGCCAGTGAAGAGGTACTGGTAGTTACAAGGACATTAATGATAAACCGTGGAGGGGTGCCACAGGGAAGTTGGTCAAGATTGTTAATAAAGATCTGGTGAGCTTAAAACCTTTAGAGTCTCTTGCTTGTTTTTCAGGTTGGGACTTCTATGGTAGGGATATGGATGAATGAAGAGGAGAGTAAGAGTTCTTAGTGAAAATGAGAGCAAATGTTTGCATATATCAAAACTGTCATTGTTGACTTATCGTGACATAATACTTAAAAAGAGCGTGGTCTTGTCAATGCAAAACTTAAATAATCAGTTTATCTAAAATATTTCTTGTATGCATACATGTACATAGGTCCAGGAGCCAAGCAACTGGACGTCGAAGAGTGTCCACTGCATGTCCAGCACCCACCCACTGGGGAGGAATTTGCTCTCGGCTGCGGGGTGTGCCGGAACGCTCACACGTTCTGACGCAGGCTGGAGGCAGGAGAACACGAGGACGGAGCTGCACCATCCATACGACATGGTTCATCTCGCTACTCGCATCACAGTGCTTGCTTACACATGTGTGATGTATTCTGAATGATGTCATGTAATGTCTTGTTTGAAAACCGAAGGAGAGGTAGAGGGAAAAAGCTTGTAGTTGCAATTCTTCAGTGATTCAGTCTCGAGCAACAGAGAAAGTGCAGTGGAAGATGTGGTCATGTCTTAACTTTTGAATATAGAGAAGTGTATCCAGTATTAGTAGGTATAAAAAGATGCTTCTCATTCCACTAGAAGGTACTGCCAACAATGAGATCAACAGTCACCAGAAAACTGCCACAACACCTGTGGCCAGTTGACGAACTATGTGACTGTTCATTTGGTTATTCGCACAGTCTACCAGCTGTTTCTGTACCATGTGGATTTCACCCTGTAGAACTCTGATTTAGTGCTGTTTCGTTATTTTGTCTTCTCTTTTTTGTTTTTTTTCAGAAATGCACACACGTTTGGTCACAAATACTTGAAACTCATTTTCGTGGTGCGTGAGAGAGTCATAATAAGTTTAGGATGTTAAGTTGTTGACTTTGTGTTCATGAGCACATGAGTGTAAAAATCCAAATGATGTTCTAGTATGGTCAAAGAGTCGTTTAAATGACATCATTTGTACCTCATGTCATTCTGCATTTGTTTTTGTTTTTGTTTTTTTTTCTGCCAAGTGTATGCAAAGGAAACAAGTCAATGCTGCCTGTTCTTTACAGTAAATAGTTGGATGTGAAGTTGAATGTAAGTGATGCAGTCACATTGTACCAATGAATAATGAAAGTCTGCAATATTCAAGTCTCATTAGTCTGCTCTATTTTCTCATGAAAGTTTCAAATGGTCACACAGCAGCAGAATATTAACCTGGTTGTGGTAGTTCTATGATGCAGCTCCTGAAAGTCAGAAAGATACCCAGTGTGCTGCGTCCAGAGGCTTTTTTTCTAGTCACTAGCCAACTTTTGCTTGCAGAATATAAAATCTCCCCTTCCCCATAGAACCACGCTTGAAACGTTTCCTAGTTGAAATCATGCTATGCCAAATCAATGCTGTTGAGTGGGTTGGAAGAAATGAATACATTTTTCTTCTAACCCTACATTTTCCAGCAAAGAAAAAAAGGTGTGCCACGCTGCAACTTCTGCGTAGTATTAGGAGACGAGTGGCATGTTGCTGGAGACAGGTTTCTACACTGAGTGGAACTTGCCCAGGGGATGGTTATTGCATTGTATTATTTTGCAAGGAGAGCTATGCTGAGAGCATTTGTAGTACAGCGTACCTTCCCAATTTTTGTTTGTGCGTTGTTTTGTGATATCCGCGTAATTTGACTGTATGTGACATGAAGAATCTGCACATGAGTCTCTCAAAAAGAAATTATTAATCTTGTCATTTGTACTGAACACAAATTCAGTGCGGATCATATGCAACCAGTGTGTAGTGTTCATCTAGAGAATGTTACAAGCAAAAATTCATGCAATACGAAATGCTTTCATATGATTTCCATTTATGTAATTGGTGTACACGATTTTTCTTTTGTATGATTTTTTTTTTTTTTTTTTTTGATGCAATCAGATGTGATTTCTTTTTAAAGAAAAGTACAGAGTAGTAGGTCTTGTCACACAAGTATCTCATTTATTGTAGATTGATGAATGTGTAGATTTTGGTAAAATCTGTTATTCAGACTCATAGTCTCGTGCAAACTGTAATATGATGATAGACTTTTTTTGTTGGTAAATCTGAAATACAGGACACAAGTGTTGTAGTGTGTTAGTCTACTTTCGTAATGCATTCAGACCTCATGCATACCCCTGCAGCAGAGGTTGCCCCTGACGAGCCTAAAGCTTGCAGGTGGCTTGCCCGACCTCGCAACAACTAATGTATGCAAAGTGCATTCCATTGGATTTAGGCAAGAGAACTTCCATTGCGTGTTGTAGATGAGAGAAAAGTTGCTGGTGAGGTTGAAACATGCATTTATTATTTGAATACATTATGAAACATATGTATCAGCGGCATATTGAGTAGTCGATACGTGTGTGAGTAGTTCATGTCTGCGCACAGCATTGGCTACAGAAAGAAATTTATCCAGCCTGATATATAAATTTTATGCATTGAGGAATGGAGTAGATAGCTATATGTGAGTTGGACCCGTGATATACAATGTGAACGTCAACAATGCAAGAATGTACATGTGGTGCAGTTAGAATTTCGGTGTGAAACTACGTTCACACCATAAACCAGTGACAGATGTCTGAGAAATGACAGGTTGCAACGTAGAGATTCTGAGCAGATTTCACTCACAGCTGAAAAGCATGACAAAATGACAGTATAGTGCACCTTTATTTGAATTTCATTGCATCCTACCCAGAGGATAGTTTGTTCTGAATGGTTTGTGTGTATGTACCATGAGATTTCACTGTTATACTCAGAGAGTGTCTCATTCTATTTGGTGTAGAGATGAGCCAAATGAGACTTTAAGCAATGTCTGACTGAACTGAACTGATGAATGAGGAAGTAAATGAATGAATGAATGAGTAACTGAATGAATGAATGAATGAATGGTGGAATGGTGAGTGAGTGTTCCACATATATTGCCGTTCTTCAATACTTGTCAGTGTGTCATACCGCATGTTGTCAATGGACAATTGCAATGAGAGAAAAAAAAAATGTTGGATTAGCACATGTAAAACCTTTTACAGAGAATTGTTTATCATCTTGAAATCTGTTTTTCGATGATGTGCTGTCGCCAGTTAGCTAATTGTAGAAATAGATGAATAGATATAGAATATGAGAAATGTGGACTATAATATACCCCAGTGACTCATAGGTATTATTGCTATCAGTCAGTCCACGGAGTGGGTGCATCAAGTCAAGTTTACATAAGAAAAACTAAATGGAATTGACTTTGTTTTTATTGTAACATGTAATGAACAATTGCTTGGTAGATTGATGAAATACTTGTGATACATTCTGTGGCAGTGATATAGTGGACAAAGATTCACACAGTGCAATCCATGTTTTATATAGGTCCCTCCACCCCTAGCCCCCCCCCCCCCCTTCCAAATGAGGAGTGTGACTTTGGTGGTGAATTTGTCAGTGTACACGTTTTGCTTATTCTAGTTGGTTGGTGTAGTTGTAACATGAAATGTGTGTTTGGTAGTAGTCTGGAGTCCAGCAACATTTTGTGTGGTTAGTAAGTAGACAAACCTCATGACAAAAGACAATTAGAAGCCAAAGACTTTGTTTATATGTGTCTGCATTTATCTATTGTAGAAGTGAGAGTGTGAGGCAAGATATATCTGTGCTTGTGTGTTTAGTGTCGTTAGTGGTCAACAAAATCAGCAAAGAGGTCTTTCTTTGTTGAGTCAATATACATGCAGCCATTCAAAAATAATAGAAATTCCATTCTGTTCATAAGTGAGCTCATATTATGGAAAATGCATCTTTAGCTTAGGTTTTGTAGTAACTCTGATCTTAGAAATGCTGAGGGTTGTAAAAAGGGGAGAGCCCGAAATGTGCAAACTACTGTAAGCCTGCATTGTATTTGTAAAAGAGAAGCTGTTGCAGAAAAGTTCAAAGGTGAATGTAATGGGCCACATTTTTAAAGGATTGTCTCCAAGCTCAATATGGGTTGTTCACTAGACCCAAAGGTTATAGGTCACTTGACGATTTGTCTGTTTTCCAGCAGACAACTTTTAATGTCTATGTGACCCTTTTTGTTATGTCTGTGAGAGTTTCCTTGTAGCATTCCTAAGACAATGTCCCAAGAATGTATGAGAAACAGCCAAACATGCATACCATACTTTGAATCAACTGCTTTTATTATGATGGCAGAGCAGACTTGAATTGTAGTTTGTTAGGCATGTTAGGGCAAGGCTCATTTGACAGCTCAGTTAAAAAGAAAATTATGAATATATATCAGCGTCCTTTGTACCCAGAGATACAAGTAGTGAGAATTTCATATATTGCAATACATAATTTGTGTACTTTACTTTTCATATCATGAAGCTTGGGACTTAAAAAACAAGGCGTGTTTTTGCAAGTAGTTTGCTGACTTTTACCAGGTCTTATATTTGTGTTAGTTTTCATTTAGAATGTCATGCTATAACCTCACCTACGATGGTCAGAGTTCATTCAGTACATTGAAAGCGACATTCAGGATCACCATTTTCTATGGGACTTTTGATGTTTTCAACATTTCTTTGTCACTGCAATGGTGTTTAAAGGGACTTGTCACAGACGTGTGGGGAATTTAAAGGAAGACTGCTAATGGTTTTTGATGTTGCTGCAATATGCCACCTGTTTAGGAGAGGCCACCTGTTTAGGAGAGGCAACCATCTCGTGTGCAAGTTGCCCTCCATTCAGTGAAACGTTTGCCATGTATCTGTTGTGTTTGCATTTTGTTTATTCTTGGATGGTTTCTCCACTTCATTTCAGCAGTCACTGGCTGTTCAACAGAAAGAAAGAAGTATGAATGAAGTTTTTGTATTGTAAGCTGAATTCGCCATGGACATTATGTCGTGTTTGCTGCATGGTATTGCGTTTGTTGTGACAAACGTCTGAAAAGATCGCCACCAGTCAGCTGTTTTGTCGCCTTTAGTGTTGAAGGCACAAGTGTTGCCGATGACCGGTTTTGTTTGTACGCCTTGTTTTCGAATGTCAGGTGTATTTCATGTTTCGTCTCGTGCCCATGTTCTCCATTGTGCTGTTGCACATGTATCGAACGATTACTCAAAAGTATGCATACGTACATTATATAGATATATTATATATATATCTGTGCTGTAGCCCATGTACAAACTGAAACATGATTATGGGAATGGAGGACTTACAACGTGAGACAGAGAGAGTGAGCAGTGAGTGAGAGATTCTTTATATCTGTATCTTGGAGAAAAAAAGATACAAGAAAATAAATCATTAAAGTCTATCATAAATGCACTTCTGTGATCATATGTCATATGTTTGTGTATGAAGAAGTTGAATGATTGTCATATGTAAACCTTCCGAGTATTCCAAACTGAGGATCATCCCCCCCCCCCCCCCCCATATTTACAAGGTCATGATGCAAAAGACTACACAGCATTTTTACCGCAGTCACACCATTCAAGTCTCTGGGGCACTTACTCCACACACTTCCTGGCGAGTATTCCAGTCATATTGTCACTTTACATGCTACATAATTCCAACCACATTCATTGTTTGATTCTCTACTGGATACCCAGTCACATACCCAGAGTGGTTAGGATCCCCCTATTTCAAAGTTTTAATAATTGCTCAATGTATTTTGGTGCAATGACAAAGCTCACACTGGGGACCTCCTCCATGTCTAACTCAGAATACAAGCCACTCACCCAGAAACATCTCTACCCCAATAAAATCCTGGGCCTCATTTCATAAGATCATCTACTCACTGCCTGCAGTACACCCTAAACATGCTGGGAACTTACCAGGAGTTTGCCGACTAAATGTGCTAGATTGGGTGGAAATTGGTTATCACTGGAAAACTGGCAGCCAAACATAAATCAAAAAGCACTTCTGCATATTAATCATTTGCTATTTTGTTTAAACCTGTGGTAGTTAAATAATCTTCAATGTCCAAAGTTTCAGTTTTGTAACCTGAAAAAAAAAAAGTTTATTGCCACATGAATATAAATATAACTTAATAGGCAATGGAACTACTTTTTCGAACTGAGTGCTCCTATGTAAATAGGATAATACACAAGCAAACATAGCCTTTAGCATTCTTGGATCAATGAATGGACAGATGAATGCATACACACACATATCGCACACACTTTGTATGCTTACATAAAATTAGTATTTTACGTGTATACTGCCTGCCTTACTTTTCTCTAAGCTTTCTTCACAAGAAAAAAAAAAAGCAGACAAAAAGCCACACAAGGGACAACTCTCTTTCACATGTATATGCATAATTTATTATGTTTTACACTTCACAATAAATGTGCAACACTTTTCTGACATTGGCACAACATCTTCAATACAGATGGCTACACTCAGCAAATTCCATGTAGTAGCCTTCATAACAGGAAACATCTGGCAAGTGTCTTTCCCACTCTTCTTTTGTAGAATATGTAACCTTGAGTATCATGTTAAAGGTACACTCTTCCCTTCTCGCAACTATTTTAACTCCCACTGCATAAGGTATTTAGCACCTTGCCACTGATTCATGAGAAAAAACAAATCAAAAAACCAGTCTTTGACATGATTGAATTAATCCCCGTAAATAACATGCTATCCAGCCTGGACTTTTAGGAGAAGGCATAGCCCCGCATACTTCAACTTACATACTGTTGGGGTTAGACTTGATAATGGTGTTTGGAGGAGAATCAAATCTCAAGTGGGTATCAAACTGTAATTATGTTAATCTTGGGATGCAGCCGTAAAATGCAGACAGTTAAGCAGCAAGAGTCTTCTAATTCTCAGTCACTGATCTCCTGTCTTTCCAACAAGTGTTTGGTTTTGTTGAGACAGCCATCATGAAACTCGACTATCAACCACCAGTGCAGCCAGGTTATAGACATACGTATGCCATCATATTCCAGACAAAGCTGTTTTTATTGGTTTGAAAACTGAGAGCATGGTGGTTGTCACAACACATTCATTGGACCAACAAGCACTGTCTGACACAATCTCGGTAAATGCCATTTCCTAACAATGACCAGCATCTACTTTATGATCGCTGGTCTCTCACTTTTGGCAATGTGCTGGTGTTGTCACTTTCCTAAATGACGATGCTGGTGTTATTACCCTTCTTTATGATGGCAGCAATTTGAAAATTTTCAGACAAGAATTAAAAATCCCCTCATGTTTCAAGGTGGGGGGAGGACAGATACAATGTTGGCATGGAACAATGTTAGCACTCCCGGTTTTGATCAGGCTTGCTACACATGGCTATATCATGCTTGTATTTGTTTGTCCTTATAAAGGAAAAAAGATTAATCTGGAGAGATGAGAAATTATACCACCTAATGTATTCCACCTAATGTATTCCAACAATTCCACATATCTCTTTGACACCATATTTTCTCAAATGCATTGTTTCTTACAAGTGCTGTTTTTTGATCCCTGGAAATAGCAAGAATGCCCCTGTGTGTGCACAGAAAAAGCATGACAGCAAAAACAACATTGACCTTTAACTACAAAAATGGTGGCTGTCATCATTCCTGGCTATGACGACATTATATATTTTTTTTCAATCCATCAATACTTTGAATGGCTGTGGATTACTCCTCACAGCATGCTGTTTGCCCACTTTAATTTAGTTGTCCATGCTCAAAGTGCTACTGTCTTAAGGAAAGATCATCCTCTTTTCTCTCAAAAGTTGGTGCGTGTTCTGCCATCACTTTCACATGTGCATATGTATTGCCAAGCTGCTTACATTGTACCGGCAATGCAATGCATTTTAACAAAATACCAATTGTTATTTGAGTTACAAAAAGGAAATAATCGCCTTCAACTCTCACAAAGCAAATTGCACTCTGTCATCAGCAGTGAGAGTACATCAATATGAATATCTATTACAGTGAAACCCCGTTATAACGAGTTCGGTTATAACGAGGAACCGCTTATAAAGAGGTGATCGCGTCGGTCCCGTTTTCCTTTGCGTGTAAACCTATGGCAGAACGAATCGGTTATAACGAGTTCGGTTATAACGAGATTCCGGTTATAACGAGGACAATTTCGGTGCATCATGATAAAGAAAAACATAAGCAATTTGATCGGATATAACGAGGTTCCATTTCTTGACTAAATTGCCGCTTTCAAACACGCGACAAACGAAACACTGAAAACCAAATTCACGCTATCCACGTCTTTTTCCGTTTTGCAGAGAACCATTCCTTCCATGTTTTCTTCTAAATCACGCGATAAGACACAGGAATGCCTTCTGATGTTCCTACTAAATCATTAAACATAATCATTCGATTTTCTTTTCCGCGAGATAGGCGTGCGTGATATTAGGGCAGACCACACAGCAACGAGAAAAAAAAAAAGATAACGCATTCAAAAACTTTTCATGTAGCGACACTTGTGGCCAAAAATGGACAATTGGAATGCGTGTGCAACTCATTATTATATCCTTTCCATTTTTAGTTCCGACTTCCAGTTCTTTTGCTGCTTAGCAAATATGAGTGTGGATGATTAAAGCCGAAACAATTAATGAAATCATCGCGATCCCGTTGGGTGACAGTAGCGTAAAAATAGTTGAATAACGCATGTTAACCTCCTTAATCGGTGTTCAGAAAAAGAAACAAACGCATTTATTAATTTAAATAGATCTGGATTTGTTCATTATCATTAACTTAACAAATGATAATTTAAATATGAGTGTGTATGATTAAAGCCGAAATAATTAATGAAATCATCGCGATCTCGTCGGGTGACAGTAGCGTAAAAATAGTTGAATAACGCATGTTAACCTACTTAATCGGTGTTCAGAAAAAGAAACAAGCGCATTTATTAATTTTAATAGATCCGGATTTGTTCATTATCATTTAACAAATGATAATTTAAATATGAGTGTGTAAGATTAAAGCCGAAATAATTAATGAAATCCTCGCGATCTCGCCGGGTGACAGTAGCGTAAAAATAGTTGAATAACGCATGTTAACCTACTTAATCGGTGTTCGGAAAAAGAAACAAACGCATTTAACGGTTCAAGGATGTACAAAACGCAAAGAGATTTTCGAAAGAAAATAAAGAACGCATTTTTAATCCCGTCGGACGCAACGATCATACAATGTATAAAATTACAACCGAAATGATTCATAAAATTACCGAATTCCCGCTGGGCTCAAACAGCGTAAAATACCTCTCAACGCATGTATGTTACTCTGAAATTATCGCGATCTCGCCAGGTGACAGTAGCGTAAAAAATAGTTGAATAACGCATGTTAACCTAAATCAGAAAAAGAAACAAACGTATTTATTAGTTTGAATAGATCTGGGTTTGTTCATTATCACAATTTTAACACTGCATTTCACAATGAAGGTTTTTCTTTCTTTCAGAATGGTCTATGAGGTACAGATTTGCGTAAAAAGGATCACAACGTAACCTTCCACATTCAATCCTGTCGCATATTTTTCAAGAACGGATGTACAAAACGCGAAGAGATTTTCGGAAGAAAAATAAAGAACGCATTTTTAATCCCTTCAAGCGCAACGATCATATATTGTAAAAGATTACAGCCGAAATGATTCATGAAATCATCGCATTCCCGCTGGGAACCGACAGCGTAAAAATACCTCGCAAGTTATGGTAAACAACGCCTGTATTTTACTCTATTTACGCTGGTGTTAGGAAAAATTAACAAACAAGATTACAATAAAGAATTATCTCATTTCATCCCCTTCTTTTTCGTCTAATTCACAAAAATTTCCCTTTAATATCTCAATAATAATGATCCATAATTGTGTAATAACAACGCAAAGGATGTTCTTAAGTTTTTTTCATTAATGGGTATATTCCGATGTCGTGCTTATGTTTTTCTTTGTTTTTGAAGCGTACGGTTATAACGAGGTACCGGTTATAACGAGGTAATATCGCCGGTCCCACGGACCTCGTTATAACGGGGTTTCACTGTACACTTAAATCTGGTCAGAGAGATATTTGTGGTTAAATATTCTGGACAAACAACAAAGATTTGGATAAGTTGCAGACTTGGCCTACTTCAACAAAAAACAAGGTGTGTACTCTGCAGATAATCCAGGGTAAGAATGGCACTTTTTAGAGGTCCCTTACATATTAGATAACATTTCCCCTTAAATTCAAGACCTATACACAAGCCAGCCGCAGGATCTGTTCATTGCACATGTGCATGAATTTTTGCTAGTGATGTGCACTAATTCAAAACAAAAGCAGCTTATTAAATAACTAGAAATGTCGCTAAGGCGACTGGTATGCCTCCGCCATAATGCACGATTCTCCTAATAGGTCTATATAGCACATGTAGACAATGTGTGATTACATTTTCACAAAATTGGCAAAATATCAAAATGACAAGTTAGTCACAAATGTGTTGAATGTTCACCTTCCTTGACCTAGATTTAATTGGATGAATAGGAGAGCATGTACTTGGGGATTTTAAGGACTTTAACTTGACTTTGACCCATTCATAAGTTTATGCATTGAGTAATTTTCAAGGTATGGAGAAAAAGTGCAATTTCTATAATAAAAAGTTCATTATTACCATTTTCATCTGGCCTTTGACCCTGAAATTCATAGGATAATCACTGTCAGGCACAACATGCATAAATATGTAGTAAGTTTCAAGATAACTTGAGCCACTTCTGAGATATGGAGGAAAAAGTTAGTTCAGCACTTTCCCTTGATCTTTGACCTTTTGACCTTTGAGGCAAACCAAAAAAAAAAAAAGAAGAAAAAAGAAAGCTTCCAGAGAATCTCTATTAGGTTATACATGCATACACCAAGTGTAAAAAAAAAAGATAATCCTGATGGCATGAACCCTAAATTCTCTAGATATTCACTGCCAGTCAGTACATGTATATATACTATGTTCCATGAAGACACCTTGAATAATTTCCAAGATACAGAGAAAAAAGTTAAGTTTAAATATTTTTACTTGACCTTTTGACCTTTGACCTCATGACCCCAAACTTTCACGAAAGAATCTTAATTGGGTAATACATGTATACACTAAGTTTCAAGAAAATGTCTTCAAGCATTGCATAGATATGGTGGAAATAGTGAAATTTTACGTATTTGACCTTGACCTTTTGACCTTTGACCTTGAGCATGTGCACCCAAAAGTTGATAGGCACAACTTCACCCCCTAATATACATACATGCCAAGTTTCATTAGGATACCTCAAAAGGTTTTTTAGTTACGCTGTCCACAAAATTCATTGCGGACGGAAGGACGGACGGACGGACGGACGGACAACCCGAAAACATAATGCCTCCGGCACCACTTCGTGGCGGAGGCATTAAAAAATACAATGGATCTCTAGATTTGATCTCTTCCATTATAAATATACTTTTTTTTTTCTCAATAACTTTCCCCCTCTCAACACGAGGTAATGATATGGTCATAAATGATCAATTTAGAAAGTAGAGACAAATTTTCATTTTGAAAGAAATTGCTTTACGATTTTGAGGTTTTAGACAGCTCTTGATCGAACTGTCGGAAGTGAGCTGTATGCAAAGGCAATAAAAGATAAAATTACTGGACAACGTTTTGGTAATTTTCCCAACTGTCCAGCTTTATTGAGGGTTATAACAGTCACTTTAGTTGCTCAACATGAAAGTGACTAACTTAAGTTTTGTTACACAAAACAGAGCCAACAAATTTTGATGTAGCTGAAGTCACAACCATCTAAGACCTGAAGAACATGAAAGTCCTTGTATGCTCACATCCCGGATCACTGAACACGGAATTATCACAATGATTTTTGATTGTTGGTGTATCAAAAAATCTTGCTGTGAACAAAAGTCCAGACCACTGAAGTCACAAGGATAAGATATATCAACCTGAATATTATTTTGCGTCCACAATGACTTCAATAACGTTATGCTCCCCTGTAACGTTCCAGTACACGGCCGATTCTTCAAACTCACGACAAGATCCCACGCCTGCAGTTGCTCTTGCACGGGTGCCGGGGAATGAGAGTCTGGTATGAACCGGTGACACGAACGAAACACAAGACACTTAAGTGTGGAAGAGAACTAAAAAAAATACAAACAAACAAACACGATAGATGTTGGAAGAGTTAGCGTAAAGCCATATGCCTCGCAGTGGTCCAGTCTGGTATGAGTCCTCCGATTTATACAGTAGATATGCCACAGTCAACAGAGTTAAAAAAAAATTATTCGCAGGCCCACCATCCTCAGATGTTACCAGTTTCCTGCAGCACATTTCTCCTTGATGACACGTATAAGATCTGCTCTTGGTATCTGCTCCTGTGGACGAGAGAGGAGCACAAGAGATTGAGGTGAAAGAGGTGAGATTGATTCATTGGCTTGGCAGTTTGGCAACAGTGCTGGGTGTGATAAAAAATTTAACGAGCTTGGCAATAATACTGGGCATAATGAAAACTGGTTCCATTGGGATCATGAGTAGTTTTGCGCTTGATTTACTGTTCCTACCTTGATTACAATCACCCAATCTTTCTGGGGATGAGACAAGAGAGCAAAGAATGAGGCAGAAGAACTGTGAGTTATCAGCCAGGCATCTACATAGCTACTCTACTGAATGTGATGATGACCGATTTCAACAGGATCAAGACGCATTTGCAGTCAAAATCTACCGATAAAGTGTTATCTTGGTGCTTTGAGTTGTTATTGCAGTCCTGACCAATATTCAGTTACAATATCAATATTGTCCATTTGGTGATTCATTTTGTTTCAAGTCTTGAACTTAAACACATAAAACGTTAAACAAAAATATAATCACAAATCACAAGACATGCATCATAAGTACAATTTCGACATACAACGCATCACATATATGTTTTTAAAAATCCAACATCCAACCAAAAATCAGACATTACATTTATCTCTGAATTGAATATTGTACTTCTCAGAACACAATGTAACATTCCACAAAACAAAATTGTGAAATAATTTGTAAAATAATTACCTTGTGCATAAAAACAGAACACGCAAGGGCGCCACGACCAAAAATTACAAAATGGCTAAATCTACAACTAATACACTTCCATATCAAATTTGAATTAACATAAATCTTTAAGATTTCTCTTGCAATGGCACTATGTGCAATAAGGCTTGCATCTTCACAATGCACTGGTGCATAGCACACTCCTTCTGGAGTGTTATGTGTTGACCAACTGGGGATGGATGATCCTTTTTTTTTTCTTCCTTTCTTTTAAAAATTCAAAATATCACATTTGAGGTGTGTGTCCATTAGAAGACTTTGAGATGACCTTACCTCCACCCTGGTGGCTGTGTCCCTCAGAGTGACCACGCCGTCCTTAAGTTCCTGCTCACCAATGACCGCCAAGAGGGGGATGCCATACCTCTCTGCCTGCTGGTACTGGTCTAGCATCTTGGGGTTCTTCTTGTATGACATTTCAGCCTGCAGAGAGAGAGAGGAGCAATGTGCAATCACAAGACTAAGTAATTATTTTGCAAGCACCATAAAATATTGCTACAAGATTCTATCTTGAATGAGGCTTCCTTACGGTACTTAGCATCAAACTGCCTCCCCCCTTTTTTTTATGAGTGAAGAGCCTATAAACTATTCCCTATTCAAAATGCCTCTGTAATCACTTTTTAAGCACTTGTGCCACTGAAGGTTGTGAATGGGTGACCATCATGAATCTTTTAGACACATATTGTGTGATGATGACTTGTCAAACATTCAATTTTGCAAACAACATGACTCATCATTTTGTGCAAAACAAATGTTTTATTCTCCCCAAAACCCTAACCCTAGCAATTCCATACTTCCAAATACTTGTCTAATACTTATCAGTTCTAGATCTACAGTCTTGAGAGAGATACATACTCTGACAGTAATCTTTCTCCCCTGATCATTTGATCCAAGTCCTAGCCCTCTCCCCACCCCCAATGGACAACATTTACCATTCTAACTCCATTTCTCTGACTCAAGATTCTCTTCATTCATGGACAATTTCTACTAAGATCAACTGAATTTAATAAGCACATGAATTTACTATGAAGGAAATGGAAACTCGACATAAAATGTTCACAACTGTTTACGTGCACTCTTGACCTGATCAGCAAACAAAACAAAACAAAAGAAAAATAGAGAGAGAGAAGAAAGAAAACAAAGTAGAGCAAAAACATTCCAAACCAAGCAAGGAAATGGTGAAACGAGGACACTGCCGTAAGACCACACCAACACCACGTCTCTTCTTGGCCATTGATCTGAATATAGGACATATCTGAATATCTCATTGGCCCATTCACGCTGTACAAACAAGTGAAGCAACTGCACCACCACCTTACCATGCACACTATATGGGGACTTGCACACATTTTCCAGCAGAGACTGCAGAGCTAGGTACACAAGTGTATGGGCAATGAGCACAGCAAGATGGCAGCATAGTGGCTTCAAGGCAAATGGCCAATGAGATATCCAGATACTTCCTATAGAGATCAGTGGTCTCTGCTCACCTTGATATCTGCCACCCAGAGGTCATTGCACAGCTTCATCCTCTCTACCAGCATGTTGGGCTGGGCAGAGGCCACCAGCACCTGGGTCTCGATGGTGCGCACCACTGCCTCCGACTGCTGTGCCTTGGCCTCCATGATGGAGAACACCCTCTCGATACCGATACTGACTCCAACACAGGGGACCTTTGAGAGAGAGACAAACCCCCAAGTCGTAACTTATGTCAAACTTGACTCCAAGCAATGTAGCATCATTTGTGAATGATTACACATCCAGCACATCATTTAGATCAGTTTGTGCACGCTTTGCACTTAGGGTCATATTTCCTTTTTTAAGTGCTATCCAACACCCACATTTACATAACTTTAATAAAGTCAGATGAGGAAAATAGTTAGAATTTTTTAAAGTTTTACATTTACATGAAATAGTGATAATAACAGCAAACACAAATGAAGGAGGTGACGATGTTATCATTTCACCTTTTCCACTGATTGTACATAAATCTTCACTATATGACCACCTTTCTTTATCTTCTTCTCTCTCTTTGTTTGTTTGGTTTTTTTTTTTTTGGGGGGGGGGGTACATATGAAATCCACTGCTGTAAGTTGTATTCTCCTCTTCAAACTATAATAGTTTCATAGTGGCATTGCAATGACTTTAAGGGAAACAGGGGATGTAGATGCTAAATTATTGACAAGAACATCAAAATGTATTTTATGTACAACCTATTGGAAGAGTTGTGAGGTGATGACATCATCACCACTTGAAATTTGCATTAAAAAAAAAAACACCAAGCAAATATGTTAAGAAACTTTAACAAGAGCCACTGTATTCCATTCAAAGGAATTCAAAATAATCATGACATTCATATCATACCTTCTTGTTCTTTGCATCAAACATGCCAACAAGGTTGTCATAGCGACCGCCTCCAGCCACCGAGCCCACGCCCACCTGTTCCCCAGTTTTGGTAGGGAGAGTTTCAGCACCTTTGAGAATAATGAATAAAATAATGAAATATACTCCTTGCAGCATTTGCCCAAATGTCATTCTAAAATAACTGAAAAATACATAAAACACACAAAATTTGAAAGCTGGCTAAATTCTAATTTGCACAGTTGAATGCTACCCAATAAATGCTTCAATACTACCCACATACGTGCTACAAACTACACGCAAACGATATTCCATAAGCACTACAAGACAATGCATGCATTGGAATGCAAATATACTGTGAACCTAAAATGAGGAACTTGACCTAGTCATTCATTCTCCGTGAAATATTCTGTAGCAGAAAAAGTATATTGCTACAGTTTCGGTCTCATTTATCTCAATTCATCAAGACATGCACAATATCACGAGGTCCCTAGTTAGAGTCTCCTAACTTCAGCAGTTGTGCAAGACACTAAATCCACATTGCCTAGTCCCCTAGAGGGGACTTCAAACTGTTGGTCCTGTGGTTGCTTGCAAACAAGCATTTATTGCTTTCTTGGCGGCCGCATGAAATATACCAAATAAAATGATATGTGATACAACATGCTGACTACAAACATAACACCACCTGTCAATTACTACTACAAGTTTGAGGTAATATCTTAGCGTGTGGTGTATTGGAACTACAGTTCTTTATTATCAACCCCTCCCTCCTGATTATTCGGTGATTGTGGCTGGAACTAAATATCACCTTTCAACACTGCCTCATAGATGACACCAGTGTAGTAGTCCAAGCCTCTTGCTAGACTCATGTCAAATGACACCTGTTAATGAACATCAAGAACTGACATGAGAAAATCTTCTACATATTGGATCTCTTTCATTACATTGGATGGGATATAAATTTTCAATGATAACGACAGGAATGCTACAATTGACCACTGATGAAATGCTTTACATAATCATGCATTCTAAGACAAGTCATGAAGGGATGCTTCAATGGCAAATGGATTGTAGAGAAAATTTTACAATGAGTAAAACATGTTTTATTTTGTTTTATAATTGTGGTATTATTTTACACTGTTTTATAATCATTTTATAATTGCACAAAAATACTGTACAACCACTTCTAATCTTAATTTTCCTGATCTTGAAAGAGCTGCATATTTCATCCTTTGTATTTCACCTTGGGTAAAAAGATACATGGCACCTTCATGGCACTGCAGCATCTGTTGATTCATTCAGTTTATTTTATCTAATTTGTTTGTTTTTGTTTTTGGGTATGTGTTAGTTTGTTAATGTGCACCTCAGGGCTTATCACAATGTTTTACTCTGAGAAGATAAATGCACACTGCCAGACTATGATTTCATGGTGGCAAAAATAATAATCATCAGGATTGTCATTACTTTCCTTTTCCTTTATTTGTTTCGTCTATTCATTCACATGTCGATAAAAAAACAACAAAACAAAACAAAACAAAACAAAACATTTGCATGTGGAGACAATCAGCTCAGATATAACACATACAGTATAGTGCGCAACCAGGGAAGCCAAAAGATCAGCAGGCACATGACTTGTAAGGAACCATCAAAATATACCACTAATGACTAAAGAAGATCCAAGTCCTGTCTGAAACCCACCTTATCACTAACACCAAAGATTTCACAGTACTGGAGCAGGAGTTTCATCGCCTCTAGACCCTGCATCGCCGTTTTGCTTTCTTTCAGGGTTGTTTCACTGCTCAGTCTGTCAATCAGCTCAACACCACCTGCGAGAAGAAAAAAAAAATCAAAAGTACTCTGAATAGCTCAGATTTAGTTAACTACATTTCTATCTTCATTTATGATATGCTAGTTCTACTAACACATGAACTGAAATATTACTGACAAAATACAATTAGTCATATTTTCTGTGAATCAGGTGCTATTGTGGTAGCATCGAAGTTTTGCCTCATTAAACTTGCTTACCATAGCAAGTAAAAAATAGCATGACTAACAGTATGCCTTTTCCCAGCTTAAAAGCTTTCATTTCAGTATCTATGAGCAAGCTGTAAATGAGAACCTAACTTTTAAATGCATCCTCCTGTCACAGCTGATAATTCTTTGTTTATTACGGGAGAAGAATGGTTGGGAATAAATCATTGGAAACTTAGAATGAGGCTTTGGCACAAATTGTTATGGCATGAAAATTAACACTCCCTGGTGCTGCTTTGCTTTTCAGCAGTGATTTGTTTTGGCAGTCACTCCATTTCACTATTACAAGGTACCCAGTACCTTTATTCCACATATATCATGTATGTCAAACACTGTATCAAATTAGATTCAAAGAGACAAGCACAGGATTGAATGTTGCAACTAAAATACATTCATATTTCTCTCTCTCTCTTCCCCCTCCCCCCCCCCCCCCAGGTTTTTCTCAGAAGGCCATGGAAAATTTGGCTCATGAGTGTGTTCCCCATCAACTGCCTTCACATCCCTATCATTCATACTGTCAACCCAGCTTTGGTTAAGGGTAGAGGAGAGCAACTTGATTCAGATCCAGAATAGTTGCACTTCAAGATGCCTTTAACATGAATAACTTTTCAAGGCTTATACTGTAAAAGCTGTAATTTTAATGAGGGGTTTAATTTTTGTGAATTTTGCCAATCGCTGTTGGGCTGCTCGCAAAATAATAGCATGCAAAAATATCGCCACCTAATCTTGATCACATAAAATTTGCAGAGTGAACAGACAGGTGTTTGTGCACTATGAAAACCTTGGTGTCAAATCACAAAAACAATATCTTGCAAGAATGTCTGTGACCTCCTCCTTAATGAAAATATCTCTGCATGAAAATAACGGTTTATACAATAGTATGCATGAAATGATCTTTTAAACACTCTACATGATGAACTCACCACTCTGCTGTACAAAGACTCCAATCTTGTCAGCAGCCATGGGGTCAATGCCCTTCTCATCCACCATCTCTGCTCGCACATCTTCCCAGAAAGTCTGTACATTTCAATTGAAGAAAAAATATACACAAGAGCAGTCATTAAAACTGACATACCTTTTCCAGAAATAGAGGGAGAATGAAATGGCTTCGACACAGGGGGGTCCCACCTCGAACACAAGCTTGCAATCACTGAAAAGTGCAGCAAACTGCAGTTATAACATCACTGACTGACGAGTGTTATGAAACAAAACCATGACAGTTTTGGTTTGTTCCCGAGTAACTGCCAAGAAGTTATGTATCATATATAGCAGTGCCATTAAACCTGATCATTTTTTCCATGTATAACAATGTAGATGATGAGTTGCATTCATATGGCTAGCATATTGTGGGATCTGATCAACATAAGGGATGGTGTAAAGGTTATGTTGCATTTCCTTCACACTGGTTGTAGTCATCGCTTATCCCGACCAAACAGTGCCAACAAAGATATCCTAACTTCAAGGCAAGTTCCTTCACATAATGCAGTCAGATGAACTATGCTGTGAACTCAGACCAACTTACCTTGTCTAACTTGTCGACAGATGAGCATGCTGTTCTAAATTTGTCCTCCGGAACCCCACAGACCTCGAACATTCCGTCAAGGATCTGCCGGTGGTTAACCTGATTGAAAACAATGCAGCAGAGGTGACAAAAGAAAATCTATAATAATGAGGTACATGAAAAAAAAAAAAAAAATCTTAACAAACAAACAAGACTATGGGTTGCTCAAGGAATTGAACACAGATCATGGATTTGGTTTTGCAATTACTATGAGCAACTTCACAAAATTCTCTGTATGCAACATCCTTATGCATACAGGTCCAATCCTCATTGCTCTAGAAGAACAAAATATCCACATGACGTCTTCTGGTAAATTATGATGTAACAAACTTTGACAAGCTTTTTCCTAACTAGACAAAATTTTGAAAGAAAAAAACAAGATTACAAAGTATGTTGGAATTTAGTCAGGAAAATGTACAAGGACTCCTGACTTTTTGATCACAGAACTATATCTTGAGAGGACACTAACATCTCAATCAATATTGTACTTACCTTAATGACAAAATCACCAAGTTCAAGGTTTGTAAGAATTTCATGGACAATCTTGATACATTCGGCATCAGGGATCATTGGGTCATATTGACCTGCAATGTCAAAATCCTGCAGGGGTTGAAATAGAAGAGAAAATAAACAAAAGGCTGCCGTCAGAGCAACATACACAAAAGGTCCCTCACTGTCATTTGCTTGAACTTGAAATTTCCATTCCATGAAATCCAACACAGAGACTTTATCTCTTCTGCAGCACATCAAGTCATGAAAAAACAAGGAAAAGTAGAAATTACGCGGTGCGTAATATATGTCCCCGCCGGAAGTAGCATTTAGTAGCACAATGTACAATATAGGTAAAAAGATCAAGGTCAAAGGTCAAAGAAGTCAAAGGTCAAAATTTTGAAGCCCTCACCTAGTGCCATCACATAAGGCAAACGGAATCGAAATCGGGTTAGAAATGGGGAAGGAGTAGCATTTTGTAGCCAATGTACAATGTAGGTAAAAACTCAAGGTCAAAGGTCAAAGAAGTCAAAGGTCATAATTCTGTGTAGAAGTTTTGAAGCCCTCACCTAGTGCCATCACATAAAGCAAACGGAATCGAAATCGGGTTAGAAATGGCGAAGGAGTAGCATTTGGTAGTAATATGTACAATACAGGTCAAAAATCAAGGTCAGAGGTCAAAGAAGTCAAAGGTCAAAATTCTGTGTAGAAGTTTTGAAGCCCTCACCTAGTGCCATCACTTAAAGCAAACGGAATTGAAATCGGGTTACAAATGGCGAAGGAGTAGCATTTTGTAGCAAAATGTACAATATAGGTCAAAAATCAAGGTCAAAGGTCAAAGAAGTCAAAGGTCAAAATTCTGTGTAGAAGTTTTGAAGCCCTCACCTAGTGCCATCACATAAAGCAAACGGAAACGAAATCGGGTTAGAAATGGTGAAGGAGTAGCATTTTGTAGGCAATGTACAATATAGGTCAAAAATCAAGGTCAAAGGTCAAAGAAGTCAAAGGTCAAAATTCTGTGTAGAAGTTTTGAAGCCCTCACCTAGTGCCATCATATAAAGCAAACGGAATCAAAATCGGGTTAGAAATGGCGAAGGAGTAGCATTTTGAAGCAAAATGTACAATATAGGTCAAAGGTCAAGGTCAAAGGTCACAACTGAAATTCTGTATAGAAGTTTCAAAGCTCTCATGTAGTGCTATCATATAAAGCAAACAGAATCAAAATCGGGTTAGAAATGGCGAAGGAGTAGCATTTTGAACATTTTGATCACACACGGACGCACGGACGGACGCACGGACGGACGCACGGACGGACACACGGACACACAGACACACACACGTACGGAGCCCGTTTCATAGTCCCCTGCTCGAACTCGTTCGGCGGGGACAATTATTACCTTTGTGTCTGTAAGTTAAATACGTCAGATAAACATCACAGTGGATTAACATTGAAATGTTTCATCCTGTATTTCACAACTTTTTCTTTGGAATTAGCTAGATCCACCCCTGAACAACACTGACAACAACATTGATAAGGATGATGACAATCAGGATGATTATAACAATCAGATGTGCTTCATACTATGCTTCTAAGGCCTGGATGGCAGTGCAGTACTAGGAAAGCCACTGTAGATAGCAGGCCAAACATAACACAATAACAAGGCACTTGCAAACAATAAAGCAGAAACGAAAGATACACACTTAATATGAGTGATACTTCATACATAAACTACCACACATGTACATGTATCAAGGTAGTGGTGATACATCTACTATTTGTTACTACATTACCTACATTGTGACTGAGGTATCAACCTTTGTTAAAGAAAACATTTGCAATTTGAATCATTTGTCATCGCAAAATCAATTTGCCAAGTATGCAATCTCGTCATGTGCAGAAAATGGCAATCTTTTGACTCAGAAATCTGACACGTTTAGATGGCAAGATCAAGTCACTCTGCCTTGCAACAAGCAGGGCTTTAAATCCTTGAAATACTGAGAATCAGTACATGCTCTCTGCCAGGTATCAAGTTTTATCCAATGCCAAAAGTGCAGGAAATGATTAAAGACATTACTTATGTACACATTGGTAGAACTCCCTATACCGTCCCCTGGTCATTGCTGGGTTGTCTCTTCTGTAGACTTTGGCTATGTGGTAGCGCTTGATCTTTGCTATCTTGTTCATGGCTACATAGCGTGCAAAGGGGACCTGAGTTTCCACAAGAAGTAAACAAAAAGGCTAGTAGTTAAAAATACAGATATTTCCAACGAAAAATCTTTCAAGTTGCATACAAAAACATGACTGAACACCAATGACATACGCTGGTATCAAATTAATTCCATTACAGCATCAAATAACTTCAAACTTCCATCGATTTTCATAGTGTCTCATCGACAAGCATTTTTCTTCACAATTAGGCTAATTATCAGAGGAGATAAAATGATGTGTAATGATGGCATGATACAAAATTTGCATGAGAAATTATTGTTCAACTTTGTGACAGTATGGCCAAAAACCACCTGCACCTCATACACACAAGGAAATATCTTAGGAAACCCATTGCAGAGTTGATGACATCACAAGATTAATCATACTTTGATAATGATTACTCATAATTAGATTAATTTTTCCATCACATATGCAGTTTCCTCCTGATAAATTAACATGCTCAATTCATAGAGAGGCAGGAAAACTAATCTTTCTCTCATTTTCCAGAATGAGATTAATGCTTAAATATTTGCTTGTGGGTCCACAAACTTGGTCATGCTCTCCCCCATCCCAAATACACAGAAAAACTAGAAATGTCGCTATGGCAACTGGTATGCCTCCGCCATAATGCATGATTCTCCTAATAGGTCTAGATAGTACATGTGGACAATGTGTGATTACATTTTCACAATATTGGCAAAATATTAAAATGACAAGTTTGTCACAAATGTGTTGAATGTTCACCTTCCTTGACCTAGGTTTAATTGGATGAATAGGAGAGCATGCATTTGGGGATTTAAGGACTTTAACTTGACTTTGACCCATTCATACGTTTATGCATTGAGTAATTTTCAAGGTATGGAGAAAAAGTGCAATTTCTGTATTGAATAGTAAATTGTTACCATTTTCATCTGGCCTGTGACCCTAAAATTCATAAGATAATCACTGTCAGGCAGAACATGCATAAATATGTAGTAAGTTTCAAGATAACTTGAGCCACTTCTGAGATATGGAGGAAAAAGTTAGTTCAGCACTTTCACTTGATCTTTGACCTTTTGACCTTTGAGGCAAAAAAGAAAAAAAGAAAAAAAAAAACTTTCCAGAGAATCTCTATTAGGTTATACATACATACACCAAGTGTAAAAAAAAAATAATCCTGCTGGCACTGCATAAACATGAGGGAAATAGTAACATTTTGAAGTGTTGCCCTTGACCTTTGACCCCTGACCTTTGACCCCATGAACCCTAAATTGTCTAGATAATCACTGCCAGTCAGTACATGTATATATCAGGGCTCGACACTAACGGTGGCCCGGTGGCCTGGTGGCCCAGGGCCACCAAAAACGCACGTCGGGCCACCAAAATTTCAGAAATGAAGAATTTGGTGGCCTGATCGAGCCACCAAAAAAGGTCGGATGTTTGCCTTTGGGCCACCAAAAATAAAAGTTAGTGTGGAGCCCTGTATATATACTATGTTCCATGAAGATACCCTGAACAATTTCCAATGTACGGAGAAACAAGTAAAGTTTTAATATTTTAACTTGACCTGTTGACCTTTGACCTCATGACCCCAAACTTTCACCAGAGAATCTTAATTGGGTAATAAATGTATACACTAAGTTTCAAGAAAATATCTTCCGGCATTGCATAGATATGGTGGAAATAGTTAAATTTTACGTATTTGACCTTGACCTTTTGACCTTTGACCTTGAGCATGTGCACCCAAAAGTTGGTAGGCACAACTTCACCCCCTAATACACATACATGCCAAGTTTCATTACAATACCTCAAAAGGTTTTTTAGGTACGCTGTCCACAAAATTCATTACGGACGGACAGAAGGATGGACGGAAGGACGGACGGACAGACAACCCGAAAACATAATGCCTCCGGCACCACCTCGTGGCGGAGGCATAAAAACGAAAAGAATATTCAACTGAATAATTGTATCACTGTACACAGGGACACTATGATGGAGACATCAGTAACATGAAGCAAGGACATTTTTTTTTTTTTTTGCTCTTATATCCTCTATGTGAAGTTTTCTTTCTTCAAGATGTTTGCTGTGCCATGTATGATTTTAATTTAATAATTTCAAATTTATGAAGTGAATCAAAATTAGAGAGAGAGTCACTCACTGTAAGATCATATCTGAGTGAAAGCAACTCTCCACCCTGGTCCTTGAGGTCGTAGATGAGCTTGGAGTCCTCTCCGTACTTTCCCGTCAACGTCTCTTTCAGCTCAAAGACGGGTGTGTCGATCGTCTCGGCCCCGTGGCGCTTGAAGCAGTCGATGATGACCTTGAAGACGCCTTCCCTAATGGCCATCTGCTTCGGGGTGTAGTCTCTAGTACCCTGAACATTGGAAATTATAAATCATTGACATCCACACCTCTCTCCAAAGAAATGATCATGACTATTCCTACCACAATAGAAAGATGAATACATTTTACCATCAAGTTTGACTTACTCTATTGAATGATTCAAAACGATTGGCTGCTGTTTGCTTCACTAACATAAATTTATGCACCTTGAAACAGCTCTTTCCACTAGAAAAATTCACCTTGACATATTCCATTTTAAAGCAATACTTACTATACTCTTAAAAACCTGTACTCCTTTGAGTGGCACACATCTGTTACATTGTCTTTATAGAACTTTCCTTGACTATAGGTTGTATATTGAATCGTTGAATCAGACAACTGTACGTAACACAAAAAGCAGAAATGTTCATATGCATGAAACTTTCACAAATGTCATGAGGAGCCAAATTGGCAAAAATAAAATGCATGCAAAAGTTTTTGTCTACACAGTATATTGAATGCCAATGGCAATAGGCAAAAGTTTGATGCTGCGAATGTCTCTGGTTTTAAAGTGTAATGTTTCCACTGAAAACTAATAGGAATGATAAAGTCTTTCAAAGCAAGATGCAATCCAGTACACTTTTCAAATTTAATGAGGACATTATTTGGCTCAAGTCATTCACTGTGGATGTAGTGACATAGATCAGATCTTACAGAACTTGTCTAGGACACCAGTGCCCTGCCATTTGTGTGATTCCTCTGTACCCACCACAATGTCAATAAGACAGAACCCCTCAAGTGTAACAAAGCCACTGTTCCACATGAACCCATCTGATCAATCTGATCTGATCTGATCTAATCAAGGATTAGATGATTATGTAATCTACATCAATCCTGACTTGATTTTTTAACACCTGGGCCCAACAGCAACCAGGGCATGTCAGCAGATGACCACAACAGTGAGTACTGTAAATACATAAAGCAGGCCTCGACACTAACTTTTTTTTTTCTCTGGCAGCCCATTTGGGCCACTAAAATCTTTGAATTTGAAGTTTTGGTGGTCCGAAAATGAAAAGTAGTGGTCTGAAATAAGAGGAAATATCTTAACAAAAAAAAAACCCAAACAAACAAAACAAACAAAACACACATTTTGAGTGTTAATAGCCAGACAAGGCCACCAAAAGATAACCTTTTTGGAAGTTTGGTGACACGACACAAACTGTTAGTATCCCTGGGCCACCGCTAACGTTGAGCACTGCAAAATGAGCTAACTACAGGTGATGCAAGGAAAAAAAAAAACAGAACAGAAAAGGAATAGACAAAAATTCAATTGTATCATACAAATTGTAATAGGGCAACATCATGATTACCTTTGCAGTCTTGAGGACATATTTTTGGGTGGGGCCATCTCCAAGCTGGGCCTTCAGGGCAAGGAGCTTACCCACCTCCTCTTTGATCTGAACAAAAACAAATGAAACAAACATGTATCACTGCCATTCTGTCCTTGCTTTACAGCTTTACAAGTCAAAAGTACAGGGAATTATATTTTTATCTTCACAGCCAAACTGTGCCTGGCTTTAACAACACTTTTCAGTTTCCAAATGAATCACTGTTGTCATGGACAAATGTCGTGCATTAAGGTTCCTGATTCAACATGAACCTAAATCTCACGCCATCCTGGTGTCATACACCATGTATATGTATATTCAAATGATTTTTATTACTGAATAAATGCCTGAATTGCATTGAATCTCGACTGAATAGAGAAAATCCAAGGCAATGACATCATCATCTTAAGTCTTATTTGCACATATAATTGTGACTAATACTCGTTTTGTAAAAACATGTGCCAATCTCTGTGTAAATTCCATACAGTATATTTCCCACTGTCTGATTTTCATCAAGCCTTCTCATACCTTTTGTTGTGTAAATTGGACTAATCCCTTTCTTCTCTGTAAGTAAACTTGATCACGGAATGGGGTTTCCCTTTAACTGCTTTATCGGTCCATACTTGCACTTTGCTCCCTCTTTTGAATACTTTACAGCTTATAGCACAATACATACCACTTGTTTTATCCCCTACATTAAACTGTTATATCATTGCTGCCAAAACAGATATACAACCCCTCCCCCCCAAAAAAAAAATAAAAAAATAAAAAAATGCTCACAAGGCCAATCACCTCTACCGTTAAACAGAAGGAAATCACCTAAACAGATAAAGTATATCCATGAAGGTAATATTGTTGACAGATGACAGATCTGCACTGTATCAAGGTGATCTTGCTGCAGTGCATTTAGAGGATGACATGAACATTGTGTATACATGCACATACACAGTGTAACATACACGACCATACATGAATACATTTATACACTCATTCCAACACAAACGCAACTCAAATGTTAATGATACACTTATTGTCATACATATCTTTTACACACAAACACAGACACCCATTACACACGCACACACATGCACTCCTGAAGGTCAATGGTACCAGTATAGTCCTGATCATAACGCCTGCATGCACCCTCACTAGACATTGTACCCATCCCATGTAATATGATACTGGGCCAGCCTATCTCCTTCAAACTGACGTCAAAAAGAAAATCTATCCCACAAGAGAGGTGCACTGTTATCTGCATCCAATGAAATATTACACTACTCTCCTCTTCCTACTGGATATTCATATTCTATGTGACAGCTCACTTTTTCATAATGCGCACCTTTCACAAAATTTTCATCTGTTCTTCTGATGTCATACCCGGTAATAGCAACACACCTAAGACTTAAGATTTGATACACATGTACTGTAAAGTGACTATGCTTTCCACGCTCTGTTTTCTTTCGTCTTAATCTTTTCTTTCTTTCATAGGAAAAAGTTGGAAGAGTTACATCAGAGATACAAGTAGCACAGTGTACCTGGTCATTTGATGAATCAGACCACAATCCCATTGCGGTTGACAAGCCACGCCATGTCAGCGGAAGCGTGCGACGATAAAAACAGCACAATTTCGTCCACGTCAGGGCCATTATTCAACAATTATCATAATATTGTTTGTTGTTGTTTCAAAGAGTTTGCGGGGGTTTTTAACAGCACAAAATGGCCCCATATGAATCAACAACACAGTTTCCAAAACCAGGTATCAGCATTCAAGTATCCAGGCGTCACGTTGGGGTCACATTTAGACAAGCAGAGAATCCACATCCGTTTGAGTGGAGGGTGGTGAGACAGTTCCCGATTTTTTTTACCAGGTCAGGCCAGGAAAGATAACAGGGTAGTTTTCAGTTGCAGCAGCAGATCCGTGGTTACCAGGTCGCAGAGTATCCGTTTACCAAGGCCAGTTCCACAGAAGGCAGGTTGAACCGAGGCAGCGGAAGAGTGCCAGAGGAAAGAGGGAGAACAATTGGAGAGTAATTCCTTGAGAGCTCAGAGTTAACACGGCATGAAATGCACAATATTCAGAGAGACAGATTTCTTTGATAGAATATTCCTACTTGATTTTAAGAAAATGCTAGTGATAAATGTGAGCAATGCAATTATCTCCACTAAGTCAATTTCTCTCCAATTTACACACAAAATTTCACAACTACACTGCAAGTCAACAATATCTTTCAATCCTGAATACATTGTATGTCCTTAAATGCCAGATTTTTTTCTTTCAAATATAATCTTGACGTTGTTACGTCGAAGTGACTAATGGCTTTCAACCACTGGAAATGGCTACTTATTAAAGAAATAATCATTGCACTCTGCAAGTTAAAGTACACATGTACCAAATATGCATTCCCTTTGCAGAACTGTGCTACTGGTTTAAGGCATCATTTGCCTTGGCCTACAATTGTACTTCACTCAATAAGCTTTTCAGATGACCTACAGAATACAGTGATTGTAAGACTTGCTGCAAGCAGAAGCAAAGTAAAACACAGAAAAGGGAAAAATTGTTCCAGAAAACAATTAAACAATGTAATGACTTTGACTATTTTCTTCAAACAAAATAATTGATAAATAATAAAGAACTTTTCACTTTACATTTCAAGTCAGTTTTATACCAGCCCGAACTGCAATCATCATGATCAAGAATGAACATGAGTCTCTTGTATAACTTACAGAAATAAAAATATGACAGAAATGGTAACAGCAGAATCTTTATAAATGTGCCGAATATATATTTCTTGTAGATAGAAGAGTGCTAGGAAACAATTTCAAGAACAAAAAACCTTGGAGGGAAGAAGATGTAACTCATGGATACCCCCCACCCCACCCCCCGCCCCTTGAATGTAGTTGTAGCATTGAAATAAAAGTGACAGATCAGTGAAAGTGCGTTTAAAATGTATCAAAAAAAGACGTTACAACTGGAATGTTAGTAAATTATTATCTATTGCTATTTACCAGAATACCTCCTGAGCTCACTTGGTTATGATGCTAATTGGTGCCGGCATTGAAAATTCTTTCAATGCTGTCAATTCCAACCATTATAAATATCTACTTTTGTTATTTTGTTTTCTATAAATATCACTTGGTGTCAATGCCAGAGATACACCATGAAATTCTACACTGTATTCTTCCTCATTCTCGCTGACATACTGACATGACTCTACTCGCATAAGATTTAATGAAAAAATTTGATTTTAAAATCTTCCAGTACAACTACGCATAAAAATGATACTTCACAAAAGCAATATTTGGGTCATGTGACAAATGAAACTTGAATAAATACCCATACTGTAGAACATTATGTCACATGACTTTGTGACATTCAAATCGTTGTTTTTCTTTTTTTCTTTTTTTAACTCATTGATTCTTGACCTACATCCCTCACATTTTCACTGAACTCTAGCTCTGACAGCACTGATTCTATTTCAAGGGCAGTCCATGCAAGCACTCCTCCAAAGCCCTTACCCGCTGTCTGTAATCAAGTGGTTTGTTCAATTTGAGCTCCTTAATCTCACAGCCAATGATCACAATATTGCGGTACATATTGTACTGCCGCCTCAGAGCATCTTCTGAACTCATTGTGGCACAGTCCACAGAAATTCTATTCCCATGAGAGGAACATGTAAGTATTCATCAATATTTTGTGTTCTCCCTAGTAGTACACAAGTGTCACAATTCGTGGCATGCTCTTCATTTTCTTGGATCCTTGCGGATGATGTTCAGCCAGAGTGACATTTGGTCTGCCTAGATGAAGGATGGACTAAAAATAACATTCCACGAGTTGAAGCTCAACCAGTTCAACCAGTTAAATGTTATCACAGCAAAGTAGTGACAAACCAGCTGCTGAATAAGCTTGAATCATGTGAATCACAGAACATGTTCGGGTCATCTCACAAAAATGAGGCATAAGGAGACGTCCATGTTTCTCGGGCTCTGCGGTTCTTGCCGGTCAACTTGTCATAAGGGTATCGCTGACCACACGTGTTGTACACTCCAAAATCGTGCTGCAATCAGTGCACTGTGCCATTTCTAAAGAGAGCAGCCAATTACAGTGACCACAAACAAAAGATTGCCAACTTCAGTCAAGGACAAACTAACAAGATAATACACAGATATCGAAGTCCACGATGAGACATGAACATGTAAAAATCAGAACTTGGCTGAGAACTGCTCAAGACTTGCAAAACCTGGAGTGTTCACTCAACACCTTATATTCCCCAAAATGACAGAATCTGCTGCATTTTGAACAGTACTGCCTACCCCAGAATTAGGAATCAAAGTGCATCACCCCATATCAACAGAGAGGAAAGATAACCTTCATTGTTATCATAGACTGCCAGTTGCAGGAACAAAGGCCACTGCAAAACAGGTCCAGGGTCCATCAAGTGACTACACCTGGGATGACATGACATTAGGTAGTGCTCAGTACTTTTGGAATTATACCACATATGCTGCATGCATGACAAGATATTTTCAAGCATCACATTAAGTTACACTGAACCTACAAAAGGCATGTTATGTAACCTGAATACAGGCAATTCTATGATAAATTTTGATTTGGCTATAGTCAAACATTGCTATAGAATGAAGTTAGAATTGACAAACAGAAAGAAAACAAAATATTTCAGGAAATACATGACATATCAAAATATAGATCTGGACACCTGACAGAAAAATCTGGTAACTTCTGTATTTGGATTGACCGAAAGATCGGTCTGTATCTGGTTGTCAGGGATACGTCGTTATGTGGAGACTACGTCTGGATTCACAGAATCTCTTTGTATGTCTAGAGGGGAGAGCCATAAAAGTGAAAAAAAAAATTATTAAAACTCCTCTGGACAGATACAATTTTTCTGTGTAGTATTTGAATGCCTTGTAGACTTAACCTGAATTATTCAAATAAACAATATCAAACTGTGTACGAAACTGTGTTATGCTGTAACAGGTTTCCACAAGTTTTCTGAAAATAGTTCATTGACCTTGCTTGACAGACTGATTCTTTTGACAGAACTTTTAACCAAAATCAGAATATCTAAAAGTGTAAAGACCTTTGGCTGATTTCATTCTTAAATTCTTTGATTAGCTGCTTGCAATAATATGCTACACCGAGTGACACAAGTTTGCCTGCAATGCTCACAGCATTGCAATAACTAACACAAAGTGAACAACTCTTGTGTGGCAGTAAAAATATGCAAAAGTCTGCACATCTTGGGACTAAGATTGGCATGGTGCATTTATGAATGGTTGCTACGTAAATGGGCTTTGCAGAATATGACTGCGAGATGTGCAGTATCATGTGACTCAGTTCCTAAATCCTTGAGCATGTTGGCAGGTCTTCAATGATCAGGGCACCATTTCATTAAAGTTGTCAGCTCTAACAATTTGTCAGTCTCTGACAAGATCAGTAATATTGTTAGTTTTGATTGGCTGAGAAGCTCTGGTCACTGACAGTTACTATGGTGATTGTCAGAGACTGACAACTTTCATGAAATGGTGCCCAGGTTTGCCCTCTTTTGAAGTCAGTATGATTTCCTAAAACTCTTTGAAAATTTACCACTGTATGCTCCACTGTTTACTACTTACAAATGAAGAAAGCAAAATGTAACAATTATCAAAGTCACTGTGAATTTGTATCACCTGAGATGTAATTTCTTTGCTTCAAACTTTTACAGTGAATAATTACCAGAGAGCACATGTCGTTCTGTGCATCATTCTGATATTCCCATCTTCTGTGACATTACAATTGAGGAAAGGTATATCTTTTTTAAGCTTTAGGTACTTGGCAGAGTACTCAGAGTACTCAGAGTACTTTAGGTAATTGGCAGAGTACTCACACTGTCATTTATTACTTGGCGAATATTATTGATGTTGTCTGCCATCCTTGAGCAACATCATGCATAACATCATACACAGACAAGGTGAAAGGTAACAAGCTTCATGAAGTACATGTATCCTGTTAAATCCAGCTAGGTGATGTACAGTCCACAACTGTTCACAGTACTAGCTACACCATGATCAAGTTGATTTTCAACAAATGTAGCAAAATCAGACGAATAGATAAGCATCAGACATGAACTAAAAGAGAGTTACATCATTTGAATTTTGATATGTTTTCACAGAATACTGATTATGGCCTACCGGTATATTTTGAGAGTGTAATATTTCAGAGATTAGGATTTGCAAAGACAATGTTGCTAGTAGTTGAATTCCAGATCAAGGCCCATGGTGACAGAAAGAGAGACAAATTTTTCAAGAGAAAAGTCAGTGATTTCCCAACCTGGAAATGATATATTATACAGCGCAAAATTTCTATTATTGGAGGCAATATTTTCGCAAGTACACTCATGTACCTGATTTTGTGAATATCAGTTGACTTCAATTTTGTGAAACTTAAACACTACAAAATATGCATGTAATACAGCAGTACTATCTTTCACAAACAGTGGTAATGTATGAAAATTAGAAGAAAAGCAAGGATATCCTACTCTCACAGCTCTTCCAGTGGTTTGTACAGAAAATCATCTTTTCGGCTAATAGTTTAGCAACTGCAATGCTCTTCTGCCTTTCTCTAATGATTTCATGTTCGAACAGAGACTTTAGCAAAGATATGTTTGTAGTTCAATGGAAGACTTGTCAGATGATGGCATCATTACCTCTGCCAATACAACTGTATGAGTAGTACACTAGTGGTTGCAACTAACATCACTTTATCACTGATTTGTGAAAACAAGAAAAACATAAAAATTCCACATTTCTTCTCCAAGGTTTGAATTCATTAAAACCTCTACAATTCTGTTCATCTGAGTTACCTTAGTTTTAGTTAGTATGACTCGCAAGTCTTTTTTTTAAGGTCAAAACTGTGCATGCCCCCATATCTCGTAGGCAAAATCACTTGGGAGGTAGAAAGAAGAATGTGGGGTCGCTGAGCTGTGGAGGGTCTGGTAAGTATGGGACAGGCTGTCACTTACAGTAGTTAATTATGTACATATAACACTGGTTGAGCCCTAGACCTAAAGATCAGTCTCTATGTATCATCGGGAATATGTTCCACAGAGACTACCGTACATCTGGCTTCATAGACTCTCTCTCCTATGCAGACTGACGGCTCCCATACCTGATCCTGCAGTGGGTACCCTGCACGCAAAAACCAATGCAATTGGCTTTAACAGATGCATTTGCCGAAGATCAGTTATCAGAGTGCTATTAGCATGTATAATAGCGTGTCAATGAGCTGGCAGCTGTGTCTTTTTGGAAAGAGTTCCTTATGTACCTCCCACTAATTTTGCTATACTACTCTACACCACTCTGCCCTTGTTAGCTAGGGACAGTGAGCATCCGTGCATTAGTTAACAAGGGTGGAGTACACTAATACTACTACTAGTCTTCTTCTTCTGATTAAGTCTGCCTCCTTCAATAGGCTGAAGATTCTTGGAGACTGTGCTATTTACATTATAATACAGTTTATTTACAGATATTTACAAGCACATAGAAAATTTGACGAAAATATAACTAGCCACTGTGATCAACCGTTAGACGGTTTCGGAATGATCCCACAGATGGTGCTGAAACAATTTCTGACAACAGGGAATTCCAGTTCCTTACAGTTCTTGGAAAGAACGAATGGCGATGCAATTCAGTTCTCGAGTATGGTACCTCTACTAGTGTAGAGTGGTATGATAAAATATTAGCGAAGGGGGAGGGTGGGTACAAAAGGAACTCTTGCTGTCTTTTTTCCATGAAAATTCCACCAAAATCTTTGATATTTCAAATAGCTGGTGAGGGCATTGTATTTAAATTTAATTTCACTAAGTTTTTTGATTTGTCCATCTAAAACTGAGTCAGACATATGAAATGAGGGTGAGGTACCTCACCCTCACATCCATTTGCAGTGTGGTTAACTATGTTGTAGCCTCCCACACAGATGGTCATCTGTACTGAATGTGTGTTCCCGATTTTTGGGGGAAAGCAATTTTTTTAGGGGCTAAATTCGGGGTAAAAAACAGGAAAAATAGTTGAAAATAGGGGTTCTTATAGTATTTTTCCACAAATATTTTGAATTATAGGCGTAGTTTTCAAATCTTATACACAATCTGGAAAGTGTCCTGAAGAGGGCTGGTGTCAACCCTCTGAAATCAATCCCAAATAGGGGCGCTGCGGCTTCTTTGTCTTTACCCCAATGCTCCCAAATGTGCTTTATAAAATTAACTGTGCATGTCTTGCTGCTAAGCATATTGTTGGACTGGCCGCCTTTTCGCAGGACATTTCATCACAAAGGCTGCGTATAAATATAAACTCTGCTTTGACAGCTTCCCTTCCTAAATCCTGTGATGGGGGTCAAAATCATAACAAGAATCTGGAACAAGCATCAAAGAATTGATACAAGCTGAGCAAGAGGAAAAAACAAACAAGAATATCTTTTTAAAGATACCATACAATAATTGGCTGTGATTGCTAACAATATATCATCACAAATCAGCTCACATCCCCACGACCTTATAGGACAAGTTCACCTTCATAAACATAAGGATTGAGAGAATGCAGCAATATTAGTAGAACACATCAGTGAAAGTTTGAGGAAAATTGGACAATCAATGCAAAAGTTATGAATTTTTAAAATTTTTGTGTTGGAACCGCTGGATGAGGAGACTACTAAGACTCATGATGTCATATGAGTACAACAGTATGAAGAAAATGTAAAGAAAATTCAACATATTTTCACTTTTTTTCGCATAATAAAAGAGCACTCGACTTGCCTCTTTCTATAAGGCAATGGGAATAACATTACCCGTAACATATGTCAGTGACGAGTCAAGGGAATGTGTACTTTTTTCAAAAGATGAAATTTTGTGAAATTCTCTTTATATTTTCCTTATATTGTTGTACCCATGTGACATCATACACTGCAGTAGTCTTCTCATCCAGCGGTGACTGTACAAAAACTTCAAAAGTTCATAACTTATGAACGGATTGTCTGATTTTCCTCAAACTTTCAATGATGTGTTCTACTAATATTGCTACATTCTCTCAATCTTTATGTTAAAGAAGGTGAACTTGTCCTTTGTACCTCCCTGTTCCATCTGTTTGGCCAAGTATTACAAATTCCAACAATAAAAATTCAAAAAGTGTGAAAACGGCGAATATTCAACTTCAACAGAATTGTTGAGACTGAGATCAATGCAAGTAATCTGATGTTGTGGAACATTATTAGGGTGAGTTTGTGTCATTTGACAAGTAGGCAAAAGTATACTACCACCAGCACAGCGCTGCATGTATATACTGTATGATTGACTGCCTGTGTGCATGCATGCATGTTTTTTTTTTTTTTCTTTTTTTTCTAAAAACATCCCCCCACATCCCCAACAAGGCCCCAGTAGGAGGCATCCGTCTCAAACAAGTTTTGGAGAACCATCAATTACATGCAACCATCAAAGGAAAAAAAAAATGTCATTAAAATCATCCGAAGAGACAGATTTTTGTGTCTAGTCAAGCCTCTCCCGTCCATCCAAGTCCAGCCAGAGACTTTGGCAACAGAAGCAGCTAGCATAGCTGCAGAGAGAGAGAGTCGAGAGCAAAACTCACCAAGCCCGGCCGGCCGGCGCGCGGCCAGCCAGCTGCTGGGCTGGGCCTCCTGTGGCACGACTGTGGATGGTGCGTCCGGGCGGGTGGAACAGCACATACAAAGTAGAGCCCCTAACGTTACACATGTCTGATGTACACTGCGGTAGTAGAATCTACTTACGATGTCATGCAAGTGGATTTTACGTGTACTTAAAAAGTAAACTAACCATACTTCATGCACTCGTTTCATCAGATAGCTACCTTCTCTTTATCTGCATTGTCTGCTTTCAATTTGCGGACAATCTCTCCCTGAGTCCTGATTTTCTCTTGAAGCACCTTCCTGTCTACAGTCTCGTTGCCGTCAGCCATGTTTCTCATGCAAGTGTCTCTCCGGCCTGCTGCCGAGCATCCTTGATTCTCAACCTATCGATTGCTACTTAACCGTCAACGCACTATGAGCAATACCTACGACGTATGGCAACACACAGCTGATGCAATCACGCTGAGGATGCTTCGTAAATCCACGTGGGACCTCCAAAGTACAAAGTGTACTACAGACTGTTCGTGCTCGTCAGGAGTCGAGTGTACAATCAATGGCTTCAATTCAATTCGTTTGATAAGACCAAAATTATAGAATAATTTGAGCATGTTCCTAGGAGAGAAGCTGAAAACCTACCAGTGCATTCAATCTCGAAATGGAAGGTGATAAATCATTGTCCGGTTTGCTATTTTCATCGTGCACTCCTTCGCGTTCGTTCCGATTTGACTGACATTCGTCCCATATATTTAACATAATAACAAGTCGCTATTTACGAAGTTTTGACTTCATGAACACTAGAAAGAATTAGGCTTATAGAATGTATATTTTCTGCTTGCTTTCCTTGATCTCTTCGTTCTACTTCCCCAGTCAACTTAATCACTTGTCATGTAATATTTCTTCACTATTATGATATGCATCCACTTTTTATGATACCGAAAAGATCTGCCATCAGGTAGCCTTTTGCTACCTTTTCCTTGTCTTTTCCCCGCCATCCTATTCCGTTCTGTTATTTTTTCCTTTCTTGCGTATCAACCGTAAGTGCATTCACAGTTTATGAAGATGGCGTTGTCATAGCGATATTTGTCGGCTGTGAAACACAGCAACATATAAACGGCGAAAAACCTCGTGACCCGGACGGTTACATAGGAACCTACTCGGTTTCGATAAGGTCATCCACTGTTGTAGGACTATATGCTTTACAAATTAGGCCATTGGAAGTAACTTCTCAAACCTAAACAATTTGTGAACTTTATATTTTGTTTAGCGTTTTTTGCTTGTCAGCGGAAGTGGCACCAGAAATATAAACTAGCTGCTTTGCGCCCCCCCCCCCCCCAACGAAATTCCTGGATCCTCTCCTTCTATGGACTACTCTCATCTGCTGCTTCCTTTCTCTTACCAGAGACTCATATCACTCTTTTTCTAGTATCCCTCATGATCTCTTATTTGCTCTTGTTGCTATTCAAGTGAACAATGAAGTATAGTAGCCAGGCCTATCGTTTGAATCATGGATTAAAGGGTGTGTACAGTTCTGGTCGAGGTGAGGATTTAGCTTTTAACGTTTTGCGAGATATTCAGAAACCACTCGCCCCTGGGAGCAACTTTTTTTCACAGGGGTGCTGAACCCCTGACCCACCCGTTCGGTTGCCGGACCATATTAGCAGCGTTTCAGTATTGGGGGGGGGGGGGGGAAATGCATATAGGCCATACAAGCACTGTCGAAATTTTTTTTTTTTTTGGGGGGGGGGGGCAGTGGGAGGTGAAGGGAGGGATAGAGACATTGAAGCGAGGGCGAAAAAGCCCTCTGCCACACAAGGAAACTTTTGCATTTTTAGTGAAATTCAACAATCTTGTAAACACTTAAAACACTTTGTGGTACCTTTTGAAAATCCTATCAAAACAGAAAGAAAACTATGTTCATGGATGAACTGTTCTTGAACATGGTATTTGTTATCTCTCGATCCGTGTGTGAGTCTTCACTTTGTATAAGTCCATAGAAGGGGACCTAAAGGGGTAGGGGGTGTGGGAGGGGATACCCACTCGAGGGAGATTTTGAATTTTCAGGCCTGAAATTCAGCGTTCTGGTGCACACTTTTAGTGAAATTTTTAAAGAAGTATGAACAATAAATTTTCACAGAAATCACAATGACCATTAAATCGGGGTATCAGGTATTGTTCCGCGTGTGGGGCATCACTGTTTAATAATTGTATTGAAGTTGATGAGGTGGGGATGGGATGGGTATTATAGCCCCCTCCAACACGATGGAGCTTTTGCATTTTTAGAATTGAAATACAATGTTCAAAGATCTGATGCAAACTCTCGGTGGAATATCCCAATTTTTTTTTATTTTTTTTTTTATTTTTTTTATCAGAGAAGTGTGTGTGGGTCTTTTCACTTTGTATAAGTCCATAGAAGGGGACCTAAAGGGGGAGGGTGTGGGAGGGGGTATCCCCCTCCCACTCGAGAGAGATTTTGAATTTACAGACCTGAAATTCAGTGTCCTTGTGCACACTTTTGGTGAAATTTCTAAAGAAGTATGAAAGATAAATAATCACAGAAATGTGAATGACCATTAAATCGGGGTATATAGTCAGCTCTTGATTCGCGTGTGCGTCATCACTGTATTATAGATATGGCAGTTGATGAGGCAGGGATACACAACGGAGATTTTGCATTTTTAGAATTGAAATACAATGTGCAACAATATGATGCACACTCTTGGTGGAATGTCCTGAAATTTGTATCAGACGATAGTAAGTCATCTATGGAGGGAGACCAAGCAAGGGAAGGATGTGATGTGAGGATATATCCCCCTCCTATACATGAGAGAGCTTTTGCATCTTTATGATTGCAATTCAAAGATCTGGAATTTCTGGCGCACACTTCTGGTGGAATATTATGTAAATATCTAACATAGCCATAATCAATGCGTGGGGTAGAGGCTAATATACAGTAGCATATGGGGGGAGGGTTTTGGAAGGGGGTGTCCCTTACCCGTCTCATTCGAGAGAGCCTTCGTATTTTGAGGATTGAAATGAAAATATATTGTTTATACTCAATTATAGTAATTTATGGTGGAATATTTGAAAAAACGTCAAATAAAGAAGCATAAAGCTACTAAATGTAGTGGAGGAATAAAAGTAAACTGAAAGAGGACATCCCCCTTCCGAAATTAAGGAACTTTTGGTGACAGTTCTGGTGCGCACTTTTTGATGAAATATTCCGAAAGTGTCAATCTCATAAGTCTATACTAAGTGTATGGAAGTTGGCCTAACGGGGTAGAGTGTGGGAGGGGGTATCCCTCCCACTCTAGGGACATTTTCCATTTTCAGAATTGAAATTAAGCAATATGGTGCACTTTTGGTGAAATATCTGGACAGTTAGCAAGATTGTGGGGATTTTTTTTTTTTTTTTTTTGGGGGGGGGGGGGTATAGGGGGATGGAGAGGGTGGGGGTAAAGTGATGTGTTTGCACAGCCCCCACCCAATATTCTTATTCCAGGACTGATGGCATTTTTGGAATTCATGTGTCATTATCATATCATTGTCATAAACAAATTTTTGATGGAAGTTGGGAAATTATCAATACCCGAAGTGTACTGCTACAAAGTGTATGGAGGGGAACTAAGCGGGGAAATGATTAAGGCCTTGATGAAAGGAGTATATTATTCCCACACGAGCGAACTTTTGCATTTTTTGAACTGAAATGACAGATCTTTTTATGACTTTGATGAAATAATCATTCGGAAATATAATATGTCAATCTAAAGATAATATCTAATACTAAATCCATTTAGAAAGGATAAAAGGGGGAGGGCTATCCCCCTCCCACGTGAGAGAGTTATTGTATTTTCAGAATTGAACTGCAACAATTCCTTGCATAGTTTCGGTTCAATATTCGGACAGTTTTCCATCAAAAAAGCAAAAAAATCTCTGCCATCCCGAAAATTATGGGGGGGGGGGGGGTAATATTATGGCAACTGCCCCGCACCCCTGCATACGAGGGAGCTTTTGAATACTCTAGAGTAGACAGGAAAATATAGTGGGAAGGGGTATTTCCCTCTAACACGACGGAGATTTCGCATTTTCAGAATTGACTGGTGCACACTTTGGGTACAAGATTGGGATAGTTTCAACAATAAAAAAAAATCAACATCTTGGAAATGTTTGCTCCCCAGCCCCCTCCATCGACGCTCCCCTGGAGGGGGTACCCTCCCCGTAAATGAAGGAACTTCTGCATTTTTAGAATTGAAATTCAGCAATCTAGTGAGCCCTTCAGGTAGCATATTTGAAAAAAAAAGTTTCAACAAAAAGTAAGAAAAGTAAATATCCAGGGACAATTGGAATGCTTAAATAGTGCTGTCTGTGCTTATGTGCATAAGCTTGTTTTGTGTGGGAGGGGGGCCTCCCACGCTATGGAGATTTTGCATTTTCAGAAATGAAATTCAGTGATTTGATGCACACTTTGGGTGGGATATTGGACAGTTTTCTATAAAAAAGAAACAAACAATTTCCCTGTAAAAAAAAAGATGAAAGTTGGGGTGCAGAAGCACCCCCAACTTTTATTTTTCATAGGGGTGCTACGCCCCCTGCTCCAAAAAGTCAGGGGTGCTGCAGCACCCTAAGCACCCCCGGCTCCCAGGGGCTTGAGTCTCTATGAGATGTCAAAGAGCATGCAGTTCTAAGGGGTATCAAAAGTTTATTTGATGAAATTCGGTTTCGAAATGGCTGAGATATCCAAAAACAAGGTGAAACAAAGAGATCTTAATAAAGTTGTGGCACGTCGCCTTTTATTATTAGCACTTTTTTGGATGTCTCAGCCATTTGAAGACTATAAATTTTCATCAAATAAACGTTGAATCCTTCTTAAAATTACATGCTCTTTCATATTTCATAAGAGGCTTTTCATTATCTCACTTAGGAATGTTCAAAACATGAATCCCCACCTCAACCAGTACTGTACAGTCCCTTTAAGATATACAATCATTCCCTAACAAACACAGTGAATGTGATTTTGCAATTTCTCAACGCTCAGACCAGGTTACTTTTAGTGGTGGTGGATCTGCTTGAGTGAATCGAATTCCTGGGACTCTCATCATATTGATGAACTCTTATAGACGTCCCATATTATCAAACTATGTCTCATGATCTCAGTGAATAGGTTTGAAATTACGGGCGTTCTATATAAAGAATGTAAATTAAACTATAGCCTTAATAGTCTTACTTAACTGTACAGCTACCGACATCATCAAAATTAAAATATCTGTATGAAATTTTCCATGAGACTCATAGACCTAGGCCTATATACAGTACAACGTTCGTTGCATGATAGGTCCTTAATCATAGCGTGCTTCGGGAATTTGTATACCAATGCCCGATAATCGGATAAGCTCTCATTATAATGTGCAAGGGACTGTTGCAAAGATACGACTTGTGATTACTGAAATTAAGTCTTTTTCTTACACGTGGAATTCTGAAAGGGAGGTACATGCATTAACTTGCATATAAACGTCTGAATATGGAAAACAAGTATCCCGAAAAGAATAGCTTGCAGTGTTTATTTCAAACAATCTAAAAAATACATTGATCAATTTATCCTATATCGCATGCCTTTACAGTCGGCAGATTGCCATCACCTTCCACATAATTTCATTCGGCGAACTGCCCTTGAAAATAAAACAATAAAGTTCTCAGGTTCCAAGTTTCAGGAACATTTTTCTTCCGAAAATAACTCAGAAGACGGAAATATGCTTCTAACGCAAGTTACAATTGTCTCTAAACGAATATGCAACAGACTAAATTTGTATATAGAGTTTGGATAAGTCTATCGTGGATAAAGAGGTTATCAGATATACGTTATACAGAAAATCTATAAAAGGAAGTCCACATAGTTTAATATTTTCTAACATAAAGAAAGAGCGATATCATCATCGCCTTCAAAATGCAAGACAATATCCGTAATTATATTTTGTAACAAGACAAAAGAATGTGAATTTTTCATATCTATCATGCTTATATTTTTCTTTACATCACGAACTATAGTTAGTCCAGAGATTACAAGGCATGTGGATTTGACAAAAAAAAAACAACAAAACAAAACAAAACAAAACAAAACAAAACAAAACAAAACAAAAACCCAACAATTCTAATTCGAACAATTCAAATGATTCCCAAGCTTTTGAACAGATTTCTCGATTTTCCTCAAACTTCACTAATGTGTTCTATACTCATCATTTCGGTGTAACGTTTCCGTGAGATTACCGGGAATATGGTCTCTTTTCCATCCATGTTGTAATTAATAAAGGGATCGTGGAATGTCCTCACATGTTTAACGCACCTAACTCCAAATCTCCACTCCGTTTGCCTGGATCTTGCCAGATATAATATGTCTGACTATAATATTAACAAGGAATACACGTAGGCCCCTATGACAGTGTTAGAAAATAATGCACACACACACACACACACACACACACACACCCACATACACTGTACACATTATCGCTCATTGATATATATAATACAAAAACTCGAAATATTAAATAAACTCAGGCAAAATGATAAAGTGAAAGTGAATGGAAAATTAAATACCAAAGAGGACTAAAGAAAAAAAAAAAAGAAAAAAAAAATCAGGTCTTGCCGAGATTCGAACTCGGATCACAGGATTCAGAGTCCTGGGTGCTAACCGTTACACCACAAGACCTGCTCTGCACACTCGGGCAACTTAGCGGTTATATAGAATAGATAAACGCATTTCATTCAGCCCGGACACATTTTAAGCCTCAAAGTCATCACGTTCCACACCGAATTCGTATAAAGCATGGATCGTAATTGTATGATTGATTTTTCATAATAGTTTGCCTGTTTTGTATTTTCATTCAAAGACAAAGCCTTCTTCGCGACATTATATTTGGCGTTCCTTATATGGGTATACAGACCGAGCCGCATGCTTACTTGTCGACCAATTACATTACCCAGCTGTGATTCACTCATGAATATTCATTTATGGGTGCTTCCACACATGACATCATGGGGCAGGCACGAAAGTTCTGTATTGTTGTCAGAGTACATGTATTATGCTTGAGCAGAGGATCTTGCGCGACTCCGCTCTTTATGTACTAAACTGTATCTCTCGTTGACCGAGTGAATATCTTTCGCTGTTCGAAGAGCGCAGACGGCAGATCAGTATAACTTTATAAGTGATTACGTTCTCGGTCCTGAATTGAAGGAATAAGTTACGAAGTTTTGGATTACATCTATTGAAAATCCTTCTACGGATTTCTCGACAAGTTGGTAAGTGTGTTTTCATTTCTGTGGCGTTAACCTAGATTTTTCTTGGACATGCATGTACTCGTCGCATCACGATCGCAGCATAGCATGTATAGGCAATAGTGTAAGTAAGGCCCAGCAGCGGTTCACTGGCTACCACTTGTTCGAAAACAATTTTGTTTACTTTTTCGATGGCACAAGAATGGGGTGTGTCCCGACGGTCTGTGGCGGCGAACTGGAAAACTGTAACCATACCTCTATGCACCGAAAATGCACCTTCAACACAGAATATCATATGTTATAGGCTCGTTTGACTACTGCAAATGTATTCTATCAAGAAATGACTCATTCATTCTGTGTTCGAACGTGCGCTCTGGCTCAATACACCCCATGGAGACAGCACATAGCGCGATATCTAGCGCTAGTTTATAGGCACATGGAACTATACATATAACATATTACATGGAGCTATAACCCCATGCATATATCTCATCAAGAAGCACATGCACTAATACATTATGTTCAGCTAACTGCGTCGACCAATGATATAACATTGGTTCTCTATAAATGAAATCGAAATTCTGTCTTCTTACAGATTCATTTAAACGCCATCACAGCCAACATGAACCCCCCTTGAAAAAGTAGACGTGATCCATATCTCCAAATCGCATCAGCATGCGATTAATCTATTTGGCACCGTGAATATATTCACATCAAATAAAATTAATAGTAATTCCATGACGCACCGAGGTACTCTGTCATTTCAGTTTCAGTTCACTTTGTAGGCCTATACGTGTCTCCCTATTGACACAGATACATGGTACATTAATATACTGAGTACATTGCATGGCACTATATTCATGATCTATGTTTTAAATGTGTGACAACACCGCGACTCTCTTATACCTCGCCTCGAATGTATATATAATAATATACGTAAATGTGATTGACATTTTTATATCCTCTATCTCTCTCTCTCTCTCTCTCTCCCTCTCTGTCTGTCTGTCTCTCTCTCTCTTCCCATATTGTACGTGTTTTGAGCGCCTGTGTGTTTGCGTCTGTCTTTCTGTGTGTGTGTTACCACATCGTCTTCTGCAAATCTAAAAACAGCTACAGCTTGCTTGGCGTAAAAGAGGGCACATGTCGCAGATCATACGTAGGCCCTACCGAAGCATGCTGCCGCTATATAGTAGCTTGATCCATGCTGTATCCATGGTAAAAGTAAAGTTTGTGCGAGATTCGTGGGGATTTTGTTACAAAAAATATACACGCTGATATTGACTGGCCGGCATGGGTTCTGCAAAAGTAAAGTTGTAAAGTAATATTTTTCCCCCTTTGTTTTTGTAACGAGATAAGCTATCAAAAAGTTGAGCTCTGTAAGAAGTCCTATATTATGCTATATAGTTTTCCTCCTGGTCCGAAAATCATCATTTATACATACTTTACCACAAAATAAATTTGGGATAAATGAAGCACTCACAAACGAATATATTTTGAATTAACATTTATTTTCACGACTGAGAGGGGCCGCGAAATGTTTGTGTGTGGTGAGTGAGTGTGTGTGTGTGTGTGTGTGTTGTCGTGCAGTGGTAGGTCAATAGTATGTGTGTGTGTGTGTGTGTGTGTGTGTGTTCTCGTGCAATACTAGTAGTAGGTCAATACCTCCCCCGCCCTGTCGACGGGGAGAAATTTAGAGCGAAATCCTCGGAAAATGCTTTTTGTTTTGTTTTGTTTTGTTTTGTTGTACGATCGACTTTCTTGCATGTCATTAGTATAATCAAGGAGCTAGCTCCTTGGTATAATCATTTCTAGGTAGCCTATTTACATTTACGTTATGTAATAGAAATCATACCAAGTGATATTTAATCTGTGAAAAGAACGATAAAAAGGTAGGCCTATATGGCCTTGATTTGCCGAAGGATAGCCCCCGTACGTCGGTCTCCCGCTGCGCTGTGCTCGCTTGCGCCAATTCTTCAATGCCCCTGGTAGTATCGCACAGTCGGTCAAGGTTTGGTGCGTCTGTTTTGACTTACAAGAAAAAAGAAAAGAAAAATAAGCTAAAGGAAGGCACGCATATCCTGCTCAGGTATCTCGACTTTTGGTGAAATATAATACTGACCAAAACGGCAATTAGGCCACGTCATACAATAATAATTCAATTGTGTGTAACTCATACTTTACTGCCGTCCCAACTCGATCAGGGGCGAGTGGGGTGCGCTACAAAAGAAGTCATTCTTCAGCATTAATAATAATGTCTTCTTTATATCCAGGGTAGCCTCTTCATCAGTGTTGTCACTGCTCTAACAGAGGGTTCTGCCGTTTATACTCTAGCGTTGCCAGGTATACCCATTGATACATCTGGGTCGAGAAAAGGACGTATTTCAAATATATACGAGTAATGCACTGGGCGGGTATCGAACTCGGGTCCTCCGACTGGGAATCGGGAGTCTTATCCACTATAGACCACAAATTATTTAAGTCGAAGAGACACGTTTACTGCTGTAGTCCGACTCCAGGCGCCTTTCACCAGGGGTGGATCTAAATAGGAGGGAAATTAACGGTATTACGCTAGAAAAACCGGCAATTATTAACTGAAATCTCCAGAATTTCATTTCTCTTCGGGCAATTACAGAGTACTGCTACCCAAAGTTTCGAGGAACGGCAACAATACTGCCCATCCCGGGAGTCCATTCAAGCGTATCACAATAGCCTAGACTTGGGTCTACTGGTTTAGTATAATACTAAATGCGTATACTAGCACGAAATTTCTTTAAGTACATAACAGGTATGCAGACACAGGATACTCGTGCACAAGGGGAAACACTACCCAACAGGTTGTGGGGCGCCGTCAGGAAAATGGCTAGTTTGCTGTGCCGAAAGAAGGGCGTGGTTATTATGCAGTCAAAGGGCTTGATGGTCATATTGCACCAAAATCATTCATGGCATCAATAGGCCTATAATAGCTTCTTCATTTATCCCTTACATTTGTAACCTTTTTAATTACTTTTGTATACACTTCAGTGTCTTGTCTCTAAAATCATGAACTTACTATCTGATCTCATACTTTTTTGCCTGTTTTTTTTTTATAATCTCACACACATGTTGTAAATGTGGAAAATTTTATGATGTGAAAATTTTACTGACTTTTGCTCTAGACTGAACCATCACGATATTAAGCCATATTAAGAGACATCAAATTCAAATTTCAATACAAACATATTTGCCCTCATTCCTATCATTATAAACAATTAATTCTCAGTAATGGTCCAGTATTAACAAAGCAATAAAAAAAATCAACTTATTTGAAGTATACATGTACCTTTAAATGTCTTCACAAGTGGACTGTAGGACTGCATCCCTTTATAGCCCGATTAAGAAACAAAAGGAAAAAAGGGAAACACATGAAGCAAAGAAACTTGTTGACTGACTGATTTAATTATGAATTTATCCATTCATTACTTAAATATGTATATACATGTATTATATAAATATATATATATATATATATATATATATATATATATATATATATATATACATACATACATATATACATTGTATACATGTGTATATATGAAGAGTTTGTTTGCAAAAACCGATAAGTCCATATTTGCCAAATGGAGATATTTGCGATTAAAGGTCAACAAAAATAAAGAGAATAATAAGAAAAATTTTGCTTCTTTTTACCATAATTTCAAAAATGTACCTTTATATGTAGTGACCAATATATCATTTAAAAGGTATTATTTTGTACTTTATGACAGAGACCGTACTTCAAAATCTTAAAAAATGGACTTATCGGTTTTTGCGAACAAACTCTTCATATATATATATATATATATATATATGTATATATTTTTTTTTTTACACACACACACACACACACACACACAGGGCTAGTTTGACATTAGTGGCCCTGGACAACAAAAAATTTATGTGAGGCCACCAAACCTCAAAAAAGGTTATTTGTGGACAAATAAGAACTCCAATGGAATGTTATGTTTCCTTTTATTTTGGGCCCCTACATTTCTTTTTCAGGCCAACCTAACTGGCCACCAGGGCCCTGTCTTATAAAACTTGTGATAGAAATCAATCAATCACAAATCTCTTGAAAGCTGCAATCAATCGCAACCTGTGATTGATTGATTGCAGTTCTCCATCTTAATTCCAATCATAACTTTTTTATAAGATGGATTTGCATTCAATCGCAAAGTTGTGATCAATGTGAATCAATCACAAGTCTTTATAAGACGGGGCCCAGAGGAAAAAAAAATGTTAGTGTTAGAGACCCAATATATGTATAATTATAATTCTTTAGTGTCAATGAATTGGACGAACAATCCTGCAGGGCCCTGTTTCATGAAGCTGTTTGTAAAGTTATGAACAACTTACGAGCGACTGGTAATCAGTTCTGATGTGCTATACTTATCAGAATTTCCATAATTCAGCAGAACTGATCACCAGTCGCTTGTAAGTCGTTCGTAACTTTACAAACAGCTTTATGAAACATCCCCAAGTTTTCATGTCTGAACTTTAATGCCTTCCCTCACACAACAGGAAAAGGAAACAAAGTTTTGCAGTTTAATACCCCATTTACATAAGGAATTTAGAGCACTCAAAGAGTGCTCCTGAAGCACTCTGGTCTCTGTATTCATGAACAGACAATGTGGCTCTGAAGTGCTCTAAAGTTGCACCCTTTTCAAGAGTACAACTTTGTAGGTTCCGGAGCACTCCTAAAGCACTCTGACTCTTGCAGAAAAATGGTCATCATTATCTTGAGTGCCTATGAAGTGGTGTATATACGCTGCAACTGAGAAACATATTTTTGTGCTCTGCGTATGTTTGAGGTGACCATGACAATAATTATGCCCCTTTCAACCAATTCAAATGTGGCATGGCTGATGGTTGATGAACCAACTGATAAGTTGAAAAGCCTCAGAAACACTCCTGTGCCCTTACTATTAAGTGGGGAGTGTACTATGTGTATACGATAGCTTCTTGTGAGAACTACACGTTGTAGACTCTGCTTGATCTGCCTTCAATGACATCGAGGCAAAATGATAAATGAAACAAGCGTACAACATCAATTAATCAACAGCCAGTAAACCATTCATTCAATTAGGTATACACTTTCAAACAGTGCATGACTGGACCATTTGTTACTGCAGAGCAACCAGGAGGTCTAGAGTCTCTAGAGAAAGCATCACTGTCATGATAAACAAGAAGGTTGTGTAAAATACTACTAGAAAAGAATGAAATTTGATTTTAGAACTTTGACATCTTTTTATTTCAACCAAATACTCAAAAGAATCATTAATGGACCCATATTGTTGTTTTTTGTCATGATATTAACTCTTAAGAGGTTGAAAACAAATGACTGCAATGTAAATTATAATTCATCTGCTCATAAAGTGACTTTAATTATACATAAATAACAAAGTGCCCTTTGCACGGCAATAAACCAACCCCATCAAGACTACCCTCTTTGTAAAGCCAAAAGTCAAGCTAAGACTCATTTCAAAGAATCACTAATACATCACACAAAGGAGGTGGAGACACAGGGCACCACAATATTGCAGCTGGAGCCGAATTGACTTTGTTTCAATGTTTATTGTCACCATGGTAACGTTTTTCCTGCCTTAATATATTGGGCAAGTCTGTTCTATAATCATATCAGTCATCTTCATCCATTGTGTGTATATCCTCTCACCCCATGTGGGAGGTTTGGGACAAACTAACCTTAATTTATGACTCACTGAAAGATGCAAGCAGAGCTGCGATCATCTTTTCCACATACACCATGTTGAATTTTATGACTATTCATCACTGATTTACTTTAATCAATCATAAAAACACAGAAATCTCTCTTCAGGTTAGGGTAATAATTGCCCCATTGCGAAGGCGCATGACAAGTAAGAAAGCTGATAAAAGTAACATATAATATATGACAAACATATTTGATATGATTTGGTGTGGGTGAAAATGAGATATCCCACTCATGAGACACTGACTGTAAAAGAAACACGGTGCCTCAAATGTTTTGACCCTACATTGTTCCTTCGCACTTCAAATGTCAAATGTAATGTGGGGACATCCCTCTTAATTGCTTAATTATCATTATCCTTTGTCAGCATGCTACACTCCCCTAGTGACTCACAATAGAACTTCACACAACTTTCACAGCTTAGTTTGAGTTCCAGGCTGTTTGGCATATTACCCCTAATGTAACATCCACTTAGTATCATGCCAAAACAGGCTGGATGTGGACAAAATACACTTACCTATTTTTTTTTTCTCTCAAACCAGAACATATCACTTTGTGTCTTGAAAGAGAGCTACCGGTGGTGACATCATTACGTGTCTGCATTATACATGTATACGTCATAGTATCAGTTGCTGCTATCGAAAAAGATCGGAAAATGATGACAAACAACTCTGCCCGAGTCTAAGACTTGGAAAGAGTTGCAAATTGTGTGCAAACGCCAATGCTAGAGGAGAGATTTTGTGGCCTCGCTGTCTTCTGAGCGTCTCCCAGGATTAGCTCACAACTGTTGCCACACAAGTGTGTACATGTAATGCCCACGGCAGCTTGATGTGTCCCTTTAAACAGCTGTATCGACTATTATCTTATGGCAACCCATTACACAACATACAGGGGAGCACAAAACAAGCAGAACACTCAAGATTTTTGACAAGGAGAGCCAAGAAACGTGTGCCACTCAGTTTTCAAAGTACTCAGATAGAATGGGAAGTGGAAAATGTCAGTTTATTTTTTACATGTGGACACGACATCAGTGGACAGTGAAATTTGTGACCATGGTTCTTTGTCATATCATTTTGTTTTAGGAAAATGAAACTCTTTTCTTTTTGCCTTCAAAACAAAACCAAGATAGTGACCATACTGGAACATCTAATTACATTAATTGTGGTAATCTTACTGGAATCTATTTCAAACGACTTAACAGAACAAAAAACAATCTTCCTGATAATGTCTTATTTTCCATTTAACATCAATACTAACCTCATAGACAGTTTCTATGAAAGTGATTGCTCTATCATTGATTGACATTAATATCATTTTGGAACTGGAAAACCATTTCACTTTTACTGCTTGCCAGGTTTTATGACATGCATTTCATGAAAAAAAAAAAGAAAAGAAAAAAAAAGCATACACTTTTTAGGTTTGCAAGGGAGGTAATAAAACAAGATGCTTTCATTAATTCATGACTTGTTGTTTCAACACTTACACCTCTGGCATTAATCATGAAATACTAATATGCTTTTTGTGTTGGTTAATCAGTTGCAATAAAGACAACTCAATATAAGAATTCATTTGAACAAAACAAATTTGAACAAATGGTGCCATGTATCAAATGCATATTGATAATAACCAACTGTTTGCCCAACATAATCCTTGATAAAATCAATCATCTGCAGTTTTTATTTGATTTCATTATCATTATTATTATTATTATTATTATTATTATTATTATTATTATTATTATTATTATTATTATTGTTATTATTATTATTATTATTATTATTATTATTATTATTATTATTATTAATATTATTATTATCATTATTATTTTTGTTATTATTATTATTATTATTATTATTATTATTATTATTATTATTATTATTATCATTATTATTATTATTGTTACTGCATTATTGCAAAGTACATCCTACACATAACTTTCTTCATGTATATGGCAGGTCTTATGGAATCATTTCAATTAGTATGTATGAGAATATACCTGTCACTGCACTGATATTTACGATGATAATGCCAAGTATGATAATGACTATATTATTCATGCAGAGCAAAGACTTATAGAGCTCTATTAGTAAGCTCTATATAGTTACAACATAGTAATATATCAAATCAGCATGAAACCAGACACTCTGAAAAGTTATTGTGGGTTGTTTGTACCACAAACTTTTTCCATACCATTTCATATAATTTGGATCTTCAAAAAACATGATAACATTATCAAATCAATGGCCATGGCACATCCAACTGGACCCCATGGAAGACCAGCTTAACGTAACTGAATATGGGCTATCCAGCCATCCACGCAGATGGAAATTAACAAACAACAAGCAGTATGTATTTAAAAATTACTGATTATTACAAATGTAGTAGGTGGGACCTACACATGCTCTTCCTGGATTTATGAGTATCAGTGACTCAAATGTCCACAATCTATGATCTCATGGATGTCAGTATCAACCCTACAGTATGTCATGGAGTCAGTCAACACATCACCAACACATCACCAGTACTGCATAATACAATGTACCACTTGACTTTGATATGAAAAAAAAAATTAGGAGTCACACATATCTGTAAGAAAAGTACACATATTTTGTAATTCAATTCAATTCAATTCATTTTGATGCAGGAGTTGCCTGTACCATGGCAATTCCTCTTATAATTAAGTCCTTGGGACCAGCAGTTTTCTTTCGTTATATCAACGTTTCATCACATCCACACAAATTCAATGTAAAGTGCATGAATACAACGTATATCTAGCTGATAATTTTGGGCCCTGAATTTTACGTCATTTCATCAAAACTTTTGTTATAACCGTGTTCATTACAACGGGAGTGCACTGTCCTGATCTACATCTGTGCTAACTGAGTTACAACACCAGGCAAGCATTGATTTTTCCCCTCTTTTGTGTGCAACTCACTTCCAATCACAACAAAAGATTTCAAAATCCATAGATGCCACCACACATTATATACACCGTACCTGGATACAAAAGGCCACCATGAACGATGACCAATTTAAGACAAGTTCCAACATTTGCACTGAAATAAAATGACTCTGCTTCAGTGCTCATGGTCCCAAAGCAGTACAATTCAGAATGTGTATGTTTTTATTTCCTCCTATATACTCTGTGGCTTGACATGTTAAATAGACAGACAAACCATGAAACCATAAACAAATCATGCAAATTATGCTTAGAAACGTCAGTATGAAGCGCCATATAAATGCAATTATTATTATTATTATTATTATCTGCTTCTTTGGATTTTAACAGTAGGAATCAAATTTGGCAAGTGCTCCAAACTTTCACATGGCCTTAATGAGAACATGGAATTTGATAAATAGATAAGGATGAATCATAATTTGCAAAAACAAGAACAAAAAAAAAAAACAACACACACATTGGAAACAATTATCCATAAAGGGGTGTGTCAGTGTGAAATGACACAAACACTACAGCATTTACTTTCATTGGTAAGGTGGCATTCAAAGTACAGGTAAAAAATGCGCTAAGTGCACAAGAGTCAAATTTTACGGTAAAATTAAGATTGTGACTTGAAAAATAATGTAGGTATCATGTACCCAAATGTTGGAATTCTCAGATTGTAGAGTCACAAATCCTTTTTGTTATGCACATGAAGGGTAGGCCCATACAGTGTCATATGTCTTGCATTGATAAGACTTGGATGATCACATGTCTGTTAATCCTTTGTGTGCTTTGAGTGCTGACAGACATAGAAAACCCTGTAGCATTATACACACAGTCCAAAGGCCCTGGAACAGAAAGGGTTAAAATGAGTCTGCCAAGCCTCTAGAAGTAATACATATGTGATCCGCTACAACAAAAGGATCCTAAAGTCGCTGACGGGTGAGCTGAGCATGGCCTAGAAAAAATGCTATTTTCAGGCCTTTCCTTTGATCATTTAGCTTCGAAATTTCGGCAGATGATAGAAGATACATTAGACTACAAAATTATGTTAAAAACGGAACGTTTTGACAGATTTTGGTGATCTGACTTCAAACTCGAATTTCTCAGCTCACCTGTCAGCGACTTTAGGATCCTTTTGTTGTAGCGGGTCACATATATTCTTTGGCAAATGATGTCGGAAGAGCCCTATGTGTAATTTTGTCATATAGACAGCTGTTAGGCTTGAATTCATTTTTTCTTTTCTGCATATTGTGGTATACATGGTATTCATTGTGTTTCTATTTGAACAAATTTCGCGAGTCGACCAATATTTGCAAGACTAACAACTGGCAAAGATATTGCCTCCTGTAACACAAATATATGTACTGCATATCGTCTCTGAGGTTAGAAATCACAAAGTTTGCTTCTGAGATGGGATATTTTTTTTTCACATGCTGTCATTGTAATTTTTATTCACAAATTCAACCACACACAAAATTGGCTCACAAGTCCTGTTTGCAAAATATATGGCCTGTACAGTATTACTTCATACTATGGTGTGGTAGATATTATGAACTGTGAGGTGGCACACATGGCTCAAAAATCAAATCAAGCTCAATCAATGTTCTTTATCTATATGAAAATGAAACCTAAGGCAGATCCATTGCTGTGGCTTTGTTTTGTTTACGTGCCTCCCTTAACAGATACTTGTATATAACATTCATACTTTGCTCTGTCTGTCTACCTGAAACAGGAACTTAGCTTGTCATGGAGCAAGCTAAACAATTACACATCATTTCTATGAATAACTGTGCGAGAATACTGATAAAGTGAACTTTGACCACAAAGCCCATCATGTCAAGAGAAAATATGTCATTACAGCTTGCACAGTACACAATAGTCAACTACATAATATATATGCATTTGTACAAGACACACACATCTTTTGATAGTTTTTATGAATCTCACAGAGCATACAAATAATTTGTTAGGCCTCAACAGGCAAACAACCAGTACTTTTACACCCTTATCACTTCAGTTTTATTTTTCATCTAGTTTTTGTTCTCAAGGATCCCTTCCTACTTGCTCCATCTAAATGATAAACTACATCTTGCATGTCCAGTCATTCTTCTTCTTTGTAACCATCATCTACATAACCTCTAGATATTTGGCCAGGACATGGCACATTGCACACAGCCTTCTCATTTGCAGCCAACAGGTCTTCTTGGCTACGTACTGTGCCTTATTGGAACAGGGCACTGGAGAAGGTGTGGCATGGTTTGAGGTGTGACACAGTCACAATTTATGTTGTTATCACTTGTGTCATCCCCACTTTCTTATGATGACTTTACACCATCCATCTTTGTACCATACATACACATTGATAAATGACTGCTTACATTTTGTAGTGTGTATACATTGTCTGACATTAATCGCAATCCCCTGTGTAAACCCGTTGAGGACGGACTGATTTTGTTACAACACGCATTTCCCATTTCCCTTGAATAGGCAAGGGAATCTGATATAGCCTATACGAGGTTGTCATAGTCATGGATCGCTTGACCACTTATTAGTGATTGTGCATCAAGTACAATGGAACATAATTATACATACACATGCATATAATTATGGCATATTAGAACAACCATTACTCCAGTGGAGTATGATGTGATATGAACTTCAATTACCCTAATATAGATTCATCATTGCTTTTTATAGAATGCAAACAAAATCGAGACTGACAGCATTATGCTGATCAAGGTCCAGAACTTTCACACTTCTTTATTTCATAATAATTTTGCAGTAAAGGGGATTTGTTTGCAGATAGAGCAGTTATATGATGGCCTTTAATGACCGAGACCTGTCAAACACTGAAGACAATCAAGAATCTATCCAGTGGAGGCCTTATGTGATGAGGAACTTTTCATACAATTGTAGATCACTGTTACTACTGTGTGTGCATCATCCAGATCATATCTATTTGTATGTATTTTTCTCTCTTTTTTTTTTACCTCTATAAAAGATGTCACACACCAAATTCAGCCAATCCATCCAATTCACACAAAATCTTTCTCTCAAAATTATCATCATAACAATGTGCCCAGTTAATTTCCTTCCTGTGCCTCTGAAGGATCTTCATGAGTAGGATAGCAGTTTTGCACTGATCATGACAGTTTTTCCAAGTAGGGCCTACTGGTAACATTGTCACTCTTTTGTTGACTTTCAGTAAATACTGTAGGTTATTTCCCAGTCTATTTCAAAGAAGCATGCCCATGCAAACATACTCACAAAAATGGAACATCGTGACAATAGACTGAAGTACTAAAACATGCATTACAGGAGTCATCATTTTTGATATATCATAGAGCTGCTTGTATTTGCACACGATTTCCCCTCCCCTCCCCCATTGCCCCCCCCCCCCCCCTTTCAGGGAAGATGTAGCACCTTGACAATGAGGTTTGAAACTTCAAAACACCAAATCCACAGACAAAGCAAAAGAGGGGTAATAGAGAGAAAGATGTGGGCGAACACTCCCCCCCTGTCAAGTGCAAGGAACTATGAGGAGTGGTGGCTTTGACCTCCTCCTTCACAGATGACTCGCATTCTTCTAGGATGAGTGATGTACCACCGATCCTCCAGCTAGTCTCACGCCCAGGCAGACAGTTCACTCACAGTTGAGGTGAGTGTGAGCACAAGCTGGCAGGTGCGAGAGGCACATTTTTCTCCCATACTGTTCTTCAACATTTACCATGGTAGGTCTCTTGTACGTAATGTTGATGCCCTCCTGCAGAAATATGGCAGTGACGATACATTTGTGCACTTGAACACTTATACCCTTGGAAAGGATCAATGCAGGAATTTCCTGGTCATTGCGGAAATTCCTGCAGCCTCTATAGTATCATACCAGAGCGGTAGTAATGGCAGTTATGATGCTTACGATTTCCATTTTATAACTATTGCTTTAGCAATCACACCAAGTTTTCAAACACTTTTGACTGATATTCTGCTCTCATTCTTATGTCATACAAATTGTAGTTTCCCACACGATCAAAGTGTAGGTTGTTCTATCAATATTGCAGAAACGTACACAAGCTAGAAATTTATGTTCAATCTGATCTGCATTTCACCAAGTAGCAATGTATTCACATACATTTAATACAAGTCATGTTCTGCAGACTATCAGTTACTCATATATATTCAACTGTAAAACAGAAATTTTTGCATGTATCAAACTTTTGCAAATTTTGCGAGGAGCAAAGATTCATGAAGTGAAATGCACACAAAAGGTTTTGTCTACACAATGTATTGAATGCCAGTGGCAATTCAGGGAAGTCTCATGCCATGAATGTTTCTGGTTGTAAAGTTTCTGGTTGTGAGTGGACACTAATGGCACGACCATGATGTCGGCTCACCCAATAAAGACTTGCAGGCAGAAACTGAAAACAGACGTAAAGAGTAGATGCCTTAAAACACCACAGAATGAAACCCTACACTAAATTCACATGCACTCACATTTTAGTAGAAATTTTATTGGATTGATTTCAGTGTTGAACCAGCATGTGTCAAAGTGTATGTATGATGAGAAGTGAGAATGAACCCACATTTGTGACTGAACAATTACTTGACTGAGTGATATTGTCACATTTACAATTTGTCCACACAGGAACAGGCATCATAACAGTTGAAGATAATAATAATAATAATACATACAATTTCTATAGCGCCGTTCTCCACTTTGATTAAATGCTCAAGGCGCTTTACAATAGGTACATCAAAGCAAACAGATTGAAAATACAAGTACATCACAGTAATAGATATACACATTTATGATATTTACAACTCATGTCATCATACATTAAGTGTGGCATCAAAACAGAATAAATTGGAAGCGCTGCATTTTCTTTTTCGATACGTGTGACCAGAGTCGGTGAACTAACTAACTGCAAGGCTTGAAGGTTCCCTGTTGCATGCCCCTCAAGGTTATAGAAAATCTAATGGTCTTGTCACATCTTCAATAGGAAAATACCTTGAAACAGAATGAAACAGACAATATATCTTTTCCATACACAAAGATACTTAAACATGGAGGCTATTAGAGAGGTTTACGATTGAAACAATACTCTCAAGAGCAGAGAAAACGTTCACCTTTTTCATACCACCATCTTGAGATGCCATAGACAATATAAAATTCAGTTTGATTCAATTCAAATGATTTTATTTCCATATGAAGTAATACAAAGCAATATACATACCGCTTACATGAGTAGATAATATTTTAAGTGAGGCATAAATGCATATAGGTTGCCAATGGCAGTGAGGAGGTTAACCCTTTGAAGACTAGTCCCGAGTATTCTTGGCCAAGTGTCTATGGGAAATGCGTGTTGTAGCAAAATCATCCAGACCTCAACGGGTTAAGGGGAGAAATGCAGGTACCAAGAGATATAACTTGATATAGTAGGAGGGAAACTTAGTCATTAGATTTTATGAGGTATCACCTCACTTTTGCAAGGACATTGCATGAAAAACACTCAAGTGGAAGTTTAATTCTTTCTCATTTATTCATTCAAATGTAATCACCAGAAAGAAGTGTCAATCAGTACCTCCAGTCATTACTTCATGCTTGCCCTGCCCCCCCCCCCCCCCACCCAACAAAAGCAAAGAAAAACCAACCACAAAATCAAATAATTACCTCATCTGGTTTACACATTATCAGCTCGACTAACATCAGATTGTGCGTCAATATCAGCCTTCCATATTCCAGGTTCAAAATAAAAGGGAAAAAAAAACACATACACAAATTTGTGCAAATACTTTTTTTGTGTGTGTGTGGTCAAGTATACTCTGGCTAGTCTGGTGGGGTGTTTTTGTTGACTGGTATAGTTCAGACTGCGTGGGTTGTAGGTGGAATGCAGATATCATCTCTGACCCTTGCACACCCAATAATAATGAATGTCAGTCTGTCGGCTCATTGGAATTTCAAATCAAATCATGCATATGTGGAAGTTACTCTTTCTTTGTGTGTTTGTTTTTTTCGTTTTCTCCAATTTGGCCCCTACAAAATTTGAGAAAAGTTTCAAAACAATTTTGTTAAGTCCCCCTCGTAAGGAAGTGTTGAATCCTTTGCCAAATACTAATCATATTTGTAATTCTCTCAATTCCCCTTAACAAGCAACTGCTCCTAATAAAGAAAATAAATACTATAAGAAAGCTGTTCATGACCTTGAGTGCACTTGATTTGCATATTTCATGTACTGCACAAGAAAATGTCACACTCAGCCACAACAACCAAAAGTAGCATATACCACTAAACAGAATGGCTTTGTTTCAAAGACAACATTTTCAACACACAATTGGATCAAACATATCAATCATCACCCTGCTGCTCTAACATTATACCACATGTTTAACGAAGTGAAGCTGGAATGTATTCTCTCTGTTCCTTTGCTTGTTTTTTAAACGGATGTCATTTCGCATTGTTTGCTTCATATCCTTTTCCCCTCTTCCACTATAACCATTGTGGCCAGCTAGATATTTTTTTTTTTAATGAGAAAACCTTGAGCCTGTTGGATGTGGCAGTCTTTGCTGCATGCTTATGTGCTGTGACCGAGTCCTCAGGCATATTTCTAGGCAATTAGAATTTGGTGCATTGTGAATTTATGATTGTGCTTCACCATGTGTGACATCACACATTTTGATCTAGATGCAGTATAAAAACTTGAACTTATATTGGGGTTGTTTTTGTGTGTTTATATATGTGTATGTTTGTGTTAATTTGTTTGTGGGGGGAGGAGTTGGAATGTGAACTATACAACCATTACTCCCAAACAGTAATTCTAAAGTCTAACTCTTTTGCAGAAAGTGGACCATTATGAAATATTGATAGAACTTATACTTGGCACACAAGAAAAGGCTGAACACAATTAAACAGGTACCATCAGCACTTGTTGCCCCATTCTGTTTATCATTAGAGCTAATGTGATCACTTTGAAAACTGTACTTCCATTCAAAAGATAAAGGTGTTTTGCCCTAGAAATTCATATCTTCATTCCCTCCATCACCCATTCAAATGCAACCATCCCTATATTAAAATTATCCCTGGCAAGAAAAACAAACAAAAACAAAATTGGGATCATAAAACTTCATTTCAGTTCAGATGAGTGATTGAGGACTGCCCATGCAGCCACAATGTAGCCTATATTCATGCGTCGGGCAGCTCTGGACATGCAGCCAGCTCAGTTTATGTCTTTAGTTAATCATTCACTCGTACACCAATAACTTGGCTTTGAGTAATAGCCTGCTAGCTTGCCTGCGTTCATGAGCCATGCTGATATCATCTGTGCACTAATAAATTTTAAGAAGAAGAAGAAGAAAAAAAAAAGGAATCACAATATATGACATTCCATGAGTAGAAGGTATTGATCATTGACTTCTATATGGAAAGACGAGAATATGTCACACACACACACGCTGATATCATCTGGCTTAAAGTCATCTGTTTGAATTGTAGGTCTTTTACCACAATATGTCACACACTTCCCCAATTACTGGCATATTTCATCAACAGAAAGTACAAAACACAAGTTCAAAATTGCATGCTCTTCCCCAAACATTTTATCTGCTATGAGAGGGATAATCTACATGAATGTTAAATGTATCCTATGAAAAAGTGAATAAATAAAGATGCCTATCCTCTCTGTATTTTACATGTTTGATTTGCTGATGGGCACTTGATGGTATAATCAGCACACGGTCAATAGAGCATTTTTTTTTCCACATAATATCGAAGACATCCATGCACCTTTCAGAAACATGACATAAAATATGTGAATGGACAGCCATAAAAAAATATACTGCACTGAACGCAGAACCTCAAAAAAGAACTTCATTCACGCCTGCCTCACTGATGTGGGCAAACTTCATGAATCATCCGCTGATGGGGCACTTGGATGGGTGAGTGTCCCTTTAAAAGGCTCCCCCGATCACACGCCATTTGTGACTCATCTCCATGGTACTGAGCCACGTGAACACACTCCGAGACATGGCTTGCCCTGCCCCCCTGTATCCAGGAGGCGAGACGGTCTCTCCGACTTGATCGTGCCGGGGATGCCGGGGAGGAAGCCCGAATAGGTCAGGGAACGAATGCGTGGAGACTGATGGCAGAGGGGGGAGGAGGAGGACGTTGGGGGAGGGGTAGCTAGGGAAGAAAGAGAGAAGAGAACCATGTCAGTGCCAAAATTCGTCTCACGCTGTGCAGGTTATAAGGAGGATCGGAATTTTACCTTCGAGCCACTCAATGAGTACTTCTTTCGGATATCTGAATGAGTGGGCAATCATAATCAATCACATCTTGTGGACTGGCAGCTAAACAGTCTGTTTCAACATACATTTCACATTGATACCATGAGCACATTGAAGGAAAGGGGGACAATTATTCCTGGCTAATTCATGCCAAGATATACTTGTACCATGATACAGATTAATTCTATACATTAGCATTAAGGCCAAATTTTGCCTAAGAAACAATGAAAGTGCACAGTACCGGATATTCTAGACATGAACTCTGTAAAAGAAATCACAAGCTCAAAATCCACGGCAACCAGATGTTCGCAAACTGGAACAGCTGAGTGTACATCAGCTGGTCTGTGGGGCTAATCAGAAGCAGGCTGGGGCCTCCTCACAGATTGAAGTTACATTACATCTCGATTTAAGAAAAAAAAATGGTGCCAGTGAAAACACATCGCCAGCAACATCCCACAACAAATTCATATTTTTGCAACGACATGCCCCACGTTGTTCCCTTAATGAATGACTTTTGTGCCAATACTCTCTATCTCTCTCCTAATACCCCTCCCCCCCCCCCCCCCCACCATTCCCTCTCTTTCAATGAGTCACAAGTCATTAGATCAGCCGTCTGTGAATCATGAATAGATCTCCACAATCACTGACACATGCTTGGTTTAAGACTGTCTCGAAATTCACAGAAGGAAGACCAAGGACAAAGGGGCACATTTTGCTGTTTGCAGAAGAACTCCTTCATTGATTTTTGGCACCGTTTACTAGTTCGGTTTGCATTTTGTTCAGTTTTTTTCCCCTCTCTCTCGTGCTGCAGGGATCCCTGTAGGGGGTAGCCTGGATTTCAGGTACAGATTGAGAGGCAGTGAGTGTGGGATTTGTTTCACAAGAGGTGCAAATTTTTGCTACGAATGCTCACTACAAATTTATCTGCAGTCATGATGGGGAGGTACACTGTAAGGGGTGATGCCACATGTGACTTTCCTAGCTTGTACCAAAAGGGTGGGTAGCGTGTCACCGCGCCATGTTGACTCGAGTTTCCTTATTCGTCCAAAGTCTCCTGGTTTTGCTGAAAGGGTGCGTTTGCCTGGAGAGTGCCAATGTTCTGATACTTTTTCTTGTTCATAACAACAATAGTAATAATAACAAATGGGATAAATAATTTTCTTTGAGATTCACAACCAGATCATAACTTATTTGCCTCTGCTGTCTTAACTTTTTCTGCTGTTTAATGTTATGTTTTGTGCCAATGTTTTGAAAGTCTTCCATGGAGCAGTGCATAAAAACAAACAAACAAACAGACAAAAAAAAAAATCATTTTGCTGCTTCCCTTAGTTAGTTCCTACCGCATATAAAAAAGGATTGCAGCAGATTGCAGCAACAAAATGGAAAATACTTGTAATTTGTATACATTCTATTGATTTGTGCATCACTTCATAAGCCTTGAAATCTGAACTTAGCCACAGAATTTTATTTTCCTAGCCTTCTAATTCTGCAAAATACTTTTTTTTTTTTTGGTTTAAAATCTGAGAATATGATTCATTTGATGATATAATTGGAAGTTGTACACAGATCTCATACTGTTCATGGTGTTCTCTTTGGACCACTGTGTAGGAATGAATCACCCACTATTATATGTATTTTATATTATATATGTATTTTGCATATTTGCTGCAAGAACTTTTTTTTTTTCAGATGGTTCCATTGCTATCAAATATACGCACTCTATCGAAAATCTCTGATTTGCAGACTGTGTTCAGAAAATTGTTGTCACCACTTTATGATCAAGAGCAAATTTTACTCACAAGAAATAGTGCTCTATTAAAAACAATATCCGTTTTGTGCCCCTTATCAAACCCTGAGTATCTTGCATGAAGGTTATAATGTAAAGTTGATTTATGTTCCTTAATTCATACATTGGTGTTCATCTGCTGACTGTTTGAATTGTACTTTGATTGTGACATAGTGTGTAAAAATATAGAGACCAATCTGACCTGGCAACACATGCGCGATTACTTTGGTGTCCCATGTGCATACATGTAGAGATATTGTGGCCAGCACAAGCCAGTCACTTTTTCAGATCTCTGACAGTGAATGCAGTGGCAATACTCATAGGATGACTCATAATTTGAAATAATCGAATAGTTCTATGAACATTATGCAGAAGATGATTGTAATATGTGTATTTCTATTGCACAACCATTATCATCAGTGAAGGTATTAGGTACTTCGACTGATATTCTCTTTCATATGATGGTAAAACTAAACATAATAAAGACAAAAATTATAATATTCACTACGATATTAGTGAACTTCAAACTTCTGATGACAGTGCTACTATGAACCATTACATTAGTAGCATGCTGCATTTGTAATTGGAGCCCACAAATAGTTGTATGTACAGAAGAGAAAAATATAAACCTTGGTATAATTATACCAATCAGAATATCTCCTGGATAAATCTTAACAAGTGGTGAAAAGAATTTGGTGAGCAAAGTCATTTAATTCAGGATATGCTAAGAATTGCAGGCACATACAGGGGTGTATATACCTGGACACAACAGGATTCCAAAAAGCATTCTGTTTTGGGGGTTGTCCATCCAGATTCTGTCCATCTGTCCAGCCACAGCAGATCTCACTATCATGATTACAGAAAAAAAAAAATGACTTTGTTGTTGTTGCTGTTGTTGTTGTTGTTGTTGTTGTTGTTGCTGCTGCTGCTGCTGCTGTTGTTGTTGCTGTTGTTGTTGTTGTGTTTTGTTTTGCTACATGGCCCAGGTGGTATGCTATAAAAGGTATAGATGCAATGATTACTTCTACATTTCCTATCCACATCATCTTCAATATTAGTGTATTACATTCACTTCCAGTGTGCCAATCTTGCTCTGCAATGAAGTGATACTTTTTGCTGTTGTTACATTGCAGTTGATATGCATCCCGTGTGATTTATGTAGAAATCTGACAATGGCTCTTTCACTCCTGAAAGGAAACCCCAACAAGCTTGATGACTAAACTGGCGTCAATTTAAGAGTTATAGTCTTGGTTTCGGACAGCATGATAGCTATTTATCGGGTACAGCCACATCATGACCAGTCAGCTATGGAGTGTGTGTACTCATTGCTCCTATAGGCCTAGCCACAATGACCACAATCTTGGTGTTACAATCTTCTTTGTCAAAGCCAGCAATTAAAAAAAAACAACAACAACACAAATAAGTAAGTTTAAAGATGTTAAACATCAAGAAGAACTTATCCAGAGTTAAGTAGAAAAATAGAAAATAGCACAATACACTTATGTCAAAAATTGGACACATGGATTTTTTTTTTTTTTTTTTTTTGTAAAGGGACATCACAAAGTCAGAAGCCTAGATTATGAAGTAGGCCCCCTACTGGGTATTGGGGATATCAAAAAAAAAAAATAATAATAATAAATTTGTCTCTTTTAGATGCCATTCTTTAGATTGCCTTTATGTTGAACAGGGAATTAACCTACCCTACCTACCTTGCTTTTATCTGACAATATTGGATCAAATTTCTCATACTGCTCCATTTAAAAAGACTGCTCATGATCAAAAGTATTAATCATCACTCAGACATATCAGCTGAATACAATGAGGGTATTATTTCTTGGCTGTAAATGCCCTACTGAATCCAAATTGCGTGTACCTACATCTCGTTTTAATTCATGCCTGTAACCTCTGACACAAAAATAGGTAAATAAAAGTATGCATTCCTTTTTACGTTTCAGTTGGTTTTTGAGCTTTTAACAGCCCCCATAAACAGTCGCCACAAGGCCCTGTTTGAACAATGGGAATTGAGGCGGCCATAAACACGTACAACTTGTAAACAGAAGACAGCTAGGGCCTCAACAAAGCTCAGCTGGGTCGGCATGATAGTAGTGAGCTGTATCCAAGGCTACAGCTGTAGCTCATACAAGAATCATACAGCAGGGCATTCTTCTAATCACTGTATATGACGAAGAGTAGCTTCCAACGTTGTCAGTAAGACTCCGTTTACAGTGCGGGGCTGGGCCGCGGCTGGGCCGCGGCCGAGCCCTCCTTCATTTCGGTGTAAACGCGCAAAAGGCCAAATGCGGGGCCAAAATTGGCCCCGCATTTGGCCACGCTCTGGAGGTGGTCTCGGCCTTTTCTCAGTGTAAACGCAAACTGGGCCAAATGCGCGGCCAATTTTAGTCTGGCTTCCAGACCCTCTGCCCGTACTATTTCGCTATTCAGGATATTAACCCCTTCAACGTCGAAAACTAGTATAGTTTAAGGTGGTTTTGTCCTGCAAAGGATTTTCCTTCGGCAAAGGCCTTTGCCCGAAAGGGGGGGGGGGGGGGAGGGGGAACAGAATTGCTTGCAGTATGACAAAGGGAGGGAATAGTTTTGTATAGCTCTTAAAAGTCATCCGTGCTTGGCCAAACTAACAGAGTCTGTATTCACGGACCCCAAAACTGAAACAAAGTTTGAAAACCTTGCAAGAATCTGTAACATGTAACACATATATATCTAGTATGTTGGACAAGGCACTACCAGAATAACTTTGCACTTACAATTCATACCATAAACATCACAAATCTTCAAGTTGCGTAACTTCTTAACAAACTGAAACATAGAAAATATGATCACTCTAAAACAACCAACTATCTGTAGTCCCACAACTACCAAGGTAGACACAAATCATTCACCCCCAGACATCACAGTCAATCACAAAATTTCCTGGATAGATTAAAGGGATGGTATCGTTTTGGTTGAGATGTGGGGTTCAGATTTTAACTTTTTTTGCGAAATAATTAGAAACCACTTACAAAATATCAAAGTTAAGAGCATACAATTTTAAGAGGAATTCTCAGTTTATTTGATGAAAACTGGATTTGAAATGTCTGAGATATCCAGAAACAAAAGTAAAATAAAATGGTCCTGATAAAAGGTGCATCCCACCTTTTATCAGGACCTCTTTGTTATGCCTCCGCCACGAAGTGGTGCCGGAGGCAAATATGTTTTCGGGTTGTCCGTCCATCCGTCCGTACGTACGTACGTCCGTACGTCCGCTTTCGTTTACGCGATAACTTGAGTAGTATTTACTGGAATTTTACCAAACTTGGTCAAAGTATGAAGTATGATGGGGCAATTATTTGATTAGATTTTGGGTGAAATCGGCTAAAGGTCAAAGGTCAAAGTTCAAGGTCAAATCATGAAATTGTATCCGTTTACGCGATAACTCAAGACTGGATGGAGCAAATTTCACCAAACTTTGGTGGAGGATGATGTATGATGGGACAATTACTTGATTAGTTTTTCAGTGAAATCGGACAGAGGTCAAAGGTCAAAGATCAAGGTCAAATCCTAAAATTTATCTGTTTACGTGATAACTCAAAACTGGATGAAGCAGCTTTCACCAAACTTGGTCCAAGGATGATGTATGATGGGACAATTAGTTGAGTAGATTTTAGTGACATTGGCAAGAGGTCAAAGGTCAAAAGGTCAAGGTCAAATGCTACAAATGTTGCAATTTCCCCCATATCTATGCAATGCCCACAGGTATTTTCTTGAAACTTGGTGTGGACATGTACTACTGCGTAAAGATTCTCCAGAGAGAGTTTCATGTCATAAGGCCAAAAAGGTTAGGTGAAAATGTTGCAATATTACTTTTCTCGCAAATGGTTCAATGTATCTTTGTGGAACTTGGTACATATGCATGTACTGTCTGGCAGGGATTATCTAAGGAATTTAGGGGTCATGGGTCAATACTCAGGGGTCAAAGGTCAAGGTCAACTCCTCAAAATTTTACTATTTCCCTCATATACTAGTACATATGCAATGCTTGCATTATTAGTTTCAAAACTTAATACATGCATTACCTCATGGAGATTCTCCGGGAAATTTCCAGCCAGAAGGTCAAAGGTCAAAGGTTAAGGGTCAAAGGCCAGGTTTCAATGCCCTCCCCCCCCAAAAAAAAAAAAAAAATCTATTTTGTACCGTCATCACACTCTTTCTTCGTACCTTGGAAATTACTCAATGCATAAACTTCCCCAAAATTCCCCAAATATGTGTACCTGCACTCTTAGAAAATTATAGCGAACCCAGTTCAAGACATTTCTGACAAACCTGTCATTTCACTATTTTGCCAGATATGTATGTGAAACTGTCATGGATCACACATTGTGAAGACATTGTACTATACGCCTATTGGGAGAATCATGTATTATGGCGGAGGCATCAGTCGCCATAGCGACATTTCTAGTTTCTAAATATCTCAGCAATTTCAAAACTGATTTTCATTAAATAAACTTTGTATTCCTCTTGGAATTGTATGCTCATTCATATATCATACCAGATTTCTCATTTAATATATCACAAAAACTCGGAAACCTGAAGCCCCATCTAAACAGAAACTATACCATCCCTTTAAACAAAAAATAAAAGAGAAAGAGGAAACCAAGCCTTAAATCACATTAATGTGCATTAAAATGAGAGAGAGAGAGAGAGATGGAGAGAGAGATCAGGTCTGCTGAAACCATTTCAGAGCTACTCTGCTGGTGTCTCCCGCATTGTCTGCTGACCCAAGATATGCTGAAAACTTTCCAGGGCTGGAGGAAACTCCACTCTTCCTCTCCGTGCAAGGATATCCTGCAGGATTTCTGCTTGCAAGGGGTCTGAGATGACATAATAATCACCATGTAGCAGAAAGCGCTGCGTAAATTTCCTCAGGAAGTCGCGTGCTCTTGGTATCGGTGAACATTTTTCAGTTGAGTGTTTGCGCATACACACCTGTGGAGTGGCCTGAAAGCTAAAGAGCTGTTATTCCACAGGAGTATATCTTTTGCAGATAACAACCTGCCTTCCTTTTCTTCTTGCATAATTCATGCAAACTTAGGCCATGGGGCATACAAAGATATTCATAACATCAAAGAACCTTGGTGAGAAAAAAAAAATAATAATGAGTCATCACCAGAGGACAGTGTCCATTTTTGTTGTTGGATTATTGTTGTTGTTGTTGTCATTGTTGCTGTTGTTGCTGCTGCTGCTGCTGTTGTTGTTGTGTATGTGGTTTTTGTTTGTTTGTTTGTTTGCTTGCTTGTTTAAGAAGTTACAAATGGGGAGAAGGAATATACTCAATACTTTCTTTTCTGGTCAGGTATAAACTCTACTGGCTCCCTCAATTGTAAAAATATGCATCTCTCAAATCTAATTTGAAGTGTCACATCATATCATATTTATGCCCCAGCTATCAAGTAAATGGTACTGAATGACAAATGATAATGTGCACTATGGAAATATGAGAGTCATAATCATTTGATATCTGACAGCAGTTCGGCAAACCACAGAAAAGGTATTTTTCTATGGAATCCTTAACAGAGGTGCCCCAATGCCTGTTTGGTCATTCAGAGGTTTGTGTATATTTGTAGGGATATGAAGAAGGTAACAGCAAATGGCTGTTGTTGCAAGATGTACTGGCATCTAAACTAAACATTGCTATTTAGAACCACAAAAGGATTTTGAGTCGCATATTCCACTCAAAATCATTCTGTCTTTAGACAGGGGCATCATAAATCACAGTTTTGATCAAACAGTCAATAGCTCTTCAGTGTGTAGGCTAATTATCCCATTCCATCGAATGATTGGATGATTTTGAATGTTCCTATTCTAAGGAATGACTGGATAATTTTGAATGTTCCCACTCAAAAAGTGATGCTTTACAGCAGGAATTCACCCTAACATATAGCGACACAAGTAAGCGTACATACCAGATCCCACCCTTTGTAAACTACATCAGTACATTGGACTTTGATATCAATAGCCAATCACTTAATGTACACTCTATTGTCAGGAAAAGAAGAAGATACATTGTAATTGTCCTCATCTCATAACTGATTTCAGTTCCATCAGGATCTAAGTCTGTCTCTGCTACACAAACATCTACACAAATCTGTAAAGTTTTATCAAAGGAGTCTACTGTAGTGAAGTCCATTGCATACTAGAATGCTTGGGTGACAAGCACCGACTTCTTTCCACGAAAACATGAGCACTGGACCGAGACAGAAATGGGATCGGAGGTTTTAGCAGCATGCAAATGGAGATGCTTCATACAAGCGGTTTAGTCTAATCCCTTTAAGGATTTCCCTTTGATGGCTCGTCAGGGGGTCATGGAATCCTGACGCAAGGACTCTACAATCACTGTCAGAAATCAGTCTGCTGAGAGCTTACAATTGGCACTCGTGTGCAAGAGAGGACAAGTGAATGACACAGAATGGTATGTGACCAGCAATATGAGGCAAAACAATTTGGGTGTCAACCTAGATATAACTATAGATATCAACCTAGATATAACTATACATAAAGAGACAAACACAAAACAAACACACACCATAATTAATGTTTAACCCTGATAAATTAATAACTTGAGGATTTAAGGGGTTGGGGTGTGGGAAGGGGGACAATCATCATACTCGCCTTATATTAACCCATTGAGGACGAGTCCCAAGCATACTCTGGTAGGTGTCTATGGGAAATGCGTGTTGTAGCAAAATCAGTCCGTCCTCAACGGGTTCAGAAACCTACAGTCTTGTGTCTGACAGCTACTTACAACCTTGATACTAACTTATAGTGACTTTGGGATTAGGGAGGGAGAGGGGGTAAAGGCAATATATCAAGTGCAATTCCTCTCAAAGAAGACAACAGTGTTGGTCCACCCTGACTTATGCATATATGTTGAATTGCTTTATGTACTGACAATTGCACAGGCTTGCCAGCATGGTTCATGGGGACAAGAATTAATTACTATATCAGATATCAACTAGAGGACCTCTGCCAAGCAGCCATAATTAAAATATCGCCATTTCGTACACAGCTGATATCTTCAACACAAACATAGAGGTATAGGGACATCTACACAATACATCAGGTGAAAATCTCATCATTCATTGTGGGTTATTGGGAGATTAAGCTTATTTCACATCCTTTAAGAGAAATTATGACCCCCAATGACCTTTGACCTCATGACCCTCAATTTTTTTTCTTACTTAATAATAAACAGTCCTTCAAGTTTGATGAAGATCCAATTATCCATTGTTCAGTTTTCTTGGAGATTTATTTCAAGTCCTTTATGACCTGTATGACCTTTGACCTCATGACCCTAAGATTTAATTGTAGCTTTCTTACCTCATCATGAACACAACGTGCGAATTTTGTGAAAATTCATTCATTCATTCTCAAGTTACCTCGTACACAAACAGACAGACAGACCTGAAACTGAAAGAATAACCTCTGCCAGCTGTACAGGTTTCACCAACTGTTGGAGGTAGATATCTTTGCTCCAGGGTCCTACTGCATCATATAGTATACAACTAAAAGCCAAACCCATTTTCCAAAACTGGCCACAGCACGGACACAGTGCCAAAATACAACCATATCCTTGAGAATTCAGCTTGGATATGATTCCCACCCCTATAGCATAGCACATCGATTACAGCTCCAGTGAAATTTTTAACGCAAAAAAAAAAACAAAAACCAAAAACATATACACGTATATACATATATATCTTTCTCTCTCTCTCTCACTGTCTCTAAAAGATAGTGTATGAGCTTTGTTGGTGATAATTATATATCATGCAAATCAGCACAGAACCAAAGGAATCATTTTCGTTTAAATTGCTGTAGGAAATGAAAAAATATTTATCAAAAAAAAAGAAGACAGAATGTGTGACTATACAGTATACTACTGTTCTTTTCTCTTTTCTTCAAAATTGTGATCTCCATCATGAAACTGCCCAATTTTTTTGTTATTCTGTGATTCTTCATAACCCACTTGCCATCATATTACTTTGAAACATGTCTCTTTTGATTTGTCATGAATTGGGAAACTATGCCATGAACTGAATACGCCATATTTCTAGCAAGTCTAATTTTTCATGAGTCATTAAAATATGTGATAGCAAAGTACAGCAATGGATGGAGAAAGGTAGATGTCCACATCATATTCATGTTGGGATTAGATTTAAAAACTTTGCATATTTCAAAGTTTGTAAATAGCACCTGACCCAATAAAATTCATGAATATAAGAACCCCATGATGAAATATATGGAGTATACAGTAGTTTTGCCAAAGTTAGACCGATTTAAGTCAATTGTTTGCCATTTGGTTGTTGACCCAAACACTCTAAACATCGGTCTAACCTCCGCAATCATCATCGTGGATTACTTGGGCAACGGACAATACAGCTATTTGTCCACATCCACAGTGCCAGCATGGAGAAAATAATCTCCTGTAAGAGATATGGAGTGAATCCTGAATTTTAAAAGAAAAAAAAAATGGCTAAACTTCCAGCCAGATTTCCGCCTATAGAGTCCTAGGATGGTTTTCCTGCCTAGCCAAATTGGCACAAAACAACCAGCAGGGCAAATGTGTGATCTGAGAGTATTTGTGGTTGAACTGTGTCTCACAGCGCATCCACCCCCTGGGCTTTGGTTTCTATAATCTTCAGTTTCTAAAGTTTGGAACTTCATTGGATATTCCATGGGGGAAGAGAACTGAAGCCTCTGCTAATGTGACCAAGCAAATATCTACATGTACCTTTTTCTCCACAATGGTGAGTGACGTATTACAATTTTCTGCAATATTGAATGATCTAGAGGAGTAGATAGAAGTTGTCATGGGTTGTGAAACTTTCTCCATGTCAAAAGTCTGTGTGTGATGACTTAACTTTCTGAAGTCTGAAAAAGAAATACACAGAGAATCATCTTACAGATGGTTAATCGACATACTCAGCATCAACATACAGCTCTTCTTTATAACCTGTTGAGGATGAGTCCCGAGTATTCTCGGGCAAGTGTCTATGGGAAATGCGTGTTGTAGCAAAATCAAACCGTCCTAAACGGGTTAAGATCTGTTCCGCTTAAAGATTTCACTTGTGTTTCTTGCATTCCTCGCACACAAACGACCTGCCTGTGAAAGGGAGCTAGTGGGTTGCTACATAGAGTCAGGGAGCCGGGTTTAAGTGTGTAACTGCTTTATTGCTGGCAAACTAATTCTTTGGAGTCACCCAAGCCTGACTCCACCAACCCTTCACCGCAGCCTAGGCATTGTCATTCTGATTCAAGCAGAAATAAACACAAAATGATATTGTGTTGTTCAATGCTACCAAAGTTGAATCATCACACGCTCCAGTCTTTCAGACATAGTCTCTCTCACCATGTTTTATTTTCCTTTATATACAACTGCTTTGAACTTGAATGGCACTTACATTGTGCGATGTGCAACTATTATTTTTAGTTTTGTTTTGTTCTTCTGCTTTCAAGGGGGAAGGAGGGGTGGGAGTTGACGTGCAAGTTGTGTTTACATATATCTAGTATGAGTGGAATATGGCGTTAGATGGTTTCAATTTTTAGAAGAACTAAACTCTCTCCACATCACTTGCAAAGATGCACTTGAAAGTTTGGAGATTTAATTTGTCAAAAGAGCATTTCTGGCCCTAACAATTATTTAGCAATCATATGTAACATGATGTATAAAAGTTTCAATTACATATCGGGCTGTGATCTCGATGAAATGTAGAAAGGGAAAGAACCGTACAAACTTTACTTCATCTGTCAATCAAAAAGAATTAATTGCCGAGTTTCACAAATGTGTAGATAGATAGTCTCTTGAACAGACACATCGATTGTAAATTTGAATTGCAACTCTTGTTTACTGTCTCTTCATATCTTGATTTTTTTTTCTCAACTTTCATTTACTCTGAGATTCAACTGCAGTGCAAATGAACCACTTTGGGATGTCTATGAGATAAATGGGAACTAAGTTGTACAATGCTACAACACATAGTAGCTTGCAACAGTAGTCTGAGTACCATAGCCAATAAGTTGCTACTTTCTTAATTTTTTTTTTAAATTTTCTGCTCTTGAGGACTACTGTGTGCAAAATGGACATTGAACGCCCCAAAGGATACCTATCCTACCAGACTGCCAGGTCATATTGTCATTATTAGTACCTCGTTCTGTTGCACCCGCAACAGTGGTAAACAAAACTGTTGAAGTTTAGCGTTGGAACTAGCCATCCCCACCCCTTAGTTTTTCTTTGTTTGTTTTTATTTTTAGCTTTAAGTCCAGCCTGCAATTTTTTTTTAATGTATAAGGCAACATCATTGGTATTGTATTTCACTGTGAAAGATACTACTAGGTAGCTGTGTGTGTGTGTGTGTGTGTGTGTGTGTGCACTTACCCATGGTGTAAAACGAGGACACACATACAAACTTTACATTTAAACCGAGGACACACAGAGAACCGAGGACGTCCTCGGTACGTAGACCATTCCAAACATTCTGCTTTTGCATGCTTTCGCATGTAGGGGTACATGTTTGTAGGTCCTCGATTAGCATTATTGTAATAAGTCCTCGGTTGGATGGTAATATACAAATGAGTCCTCGGTTGACAAGAGTCCTACTGACACACAGGTACTCGGTTATGTGGTAAAATTCGTATGGGTAAAACAGGTCCTCATCGTAATCGAACTGGTGGTATAGCATACTTCAATTCAATCAGAATGTACCTTTTCAATACTTTTTCACGAAATCAAAACACCAGCTTTACCAGACGTTCACCCACCAGAGCAGGATATACCCAACTTCCCCTAAAAACCGCAGGTAGGACAAACTACAAAGATTGTGGGTACAAGTGCTTCGTGCTATTTTTTTTTTTTTTTTTTTTTGGGGGGGGGGGGTATTTGTTTAAACATAGTGTGCAAATAAACAATTCCTGCCAGTTTTAGTATGACTAAAATGTGCACTCTTGCTAGAAGACATTAATGATCAATGCAACTTTTGTTTCGATGTGATTAAAGTTAATCATCAGAGATACTAGAGAACTAAAAAAGAATGTTTATAGCTTGTATGTAATTGACATCTATTAGAATGCAGTGAGCCATAAAAAAAAAAAAAAATCCATTCCATGACTGTGAATTTAGAATAAAGGTCAACAATCAAACAAGAATTGTGCATGTATTTCTGCTTATGAGAGATGATGGCATTTTGTGCAGCTTCTACTCTTTAACAGGAAAATTATTGAATGTGACCACATGATACTTTTAACAGGGAAAACTGATAGCATTTAAGTGTCACATTAATTACCAAGCTGATATTTTGGATATCATTAGATGACATAATGTTAACACGTCAGTTCCCGACTCATTGTATGACACATTTTGTCATGCAACATCGAGACGACCAAATCTCACATTGGGATCGTGCCATTAAAGGTATTAGCCCACATCTGTAAACCTGCAGCAATTGGTCTCATAGTTAGCATGGAGTTTGGGTATGATTGCAGTAACACCTGTGCAAAATTTCGTTCCAATTAGTCCATTACTTTCATAAAAATAAATGAAAATGCACCGTAATCCGTATGCATGCGTATAACGCTCGCTAGCTCCGGTCCACGTACGTGTTACATGTACAATGTACGAAGCTATAGGCTGTGCTCGTAATTCGATTTTGGGTCGGGTTGACCCGGTTTGAAAATTGATTTTAAAACGATGATTTTCTCTCTTTTATCGAATGGTACAGACAAAGAGCGACAGGTGAGGTATGTTACTGTTATAACTTGTACTTGAAGTCATATTGGACTTGTTTTATGCAGTTTTGATTTTCATGGGTTTGCAAATGTGGGCTAGTACCTTTAAAGCAAGACATTAATGGTCTGATGAAAGGCCAAACATTACCAGAAAACTGCAATGTCCTCACAGCAGGCGACAGTTACCAATTCATAATTCAATCTAGTGACAATGAGTTGATTGGTCTGACCCAATCTATCTGGGTTCAGGGTTCATGAAAGTGAACAACTGCACAACAACAGCATTTTTAGTCATTAAAGTTCTGAAAATCACAATGCGACCATGCATGAGACCGGAAGCACAATGGTGTTGACCAAGATGCCAGCAAGTATGATCACAAGCAGGGAATTGAATAACGGTGCTATCATTTAGCATTTGGCAACAGGAGATGATCTCCATGAATTGCCACAGTGAGATACAGAAATGGGTGACCAGCAAATCTGCATCGCCAGGTTTCGCAGGCATGGCAGATTTCACTCAGATCTTTGTGTTCTGCTGGAGCAAAAACAAAACAAGAACTGAACTGATATATGTGAGACATTGCGTTATGTGCATGTGACATAAACTTTGGCCTCTCTTTGTGTGTATGTGTGTGTGTGTGTGCATGTGTGTGTATGGAAGGGCGTGTGTTTCTAATCTTTGCCTTTAAGTTTTGATGTGCTATTTTTCCTTTGTTCACAGAAAGCAATAGTCCATCTGAATTACATGTGACTTGTGTTATTATCATGGCATGCTAACAGACTGGTCTAAGTCATGAATTGAAATCGACAAAAGGGATATCTGTGAGGTGTGTTTTTTTCCCCCAGTATATGACTGTCAATTACAAATGTGCATACAGTGTATCAGCTTAAATGAACTTATGATCATAGCACACTACATACAACCCACTCTATTGACATATTGGAGTAGTTCTTGCTAAAATACATTACACTTTGTATGGACATCTCCTAGCGTGGTTTAGTTTCGTATTCCAGTCCAAATAGTTACCACGCAAATCAGCGCACCCTTGCACTGATCAAACATGACAAATGGCTTCCAAATTGAGCAACGCTCCCAATGACGATTAATTAAAAATTGCAAGGAGTTGATCTTTGGACCCCAAAGCATACCACCTCTGGGCGCGCTGGGTGTAAATCTATTTTCCAGACCCAATGAAAAGCAAAGGTACTGGACCGGCAGGTTTAACTCCATACAGTACTTGTGGATGATTATACTGTATTGATGACTTTCTAATTGGATTGTAGGTAAGCAACATTAATTATGGATAGGCAAGGACTTCTACACACAGTCCCCCTCAATATGTGCTCATCGTAATGAAATCTTCTTCTTAGCAGTCTTTTCTCATGGTACCTTTGCTTTCTGCACCTTAAAGTTCAATTCAACTGGAGGTTTTTCTTCATTCTTTTTCTTTTGCGACTGTGATAAGGCCATGAAGGCATGCAACAAACAGCATTCAAAATCTCTGTGTTTGATGTGCATATTCCAAATGCATTCAACAAGAAATGGAACAAATGCACTGGAGTGGATAAGTTGGAAGGTCTCATGGACCAACCCTGTCCTAGGCAAAGTTCAGAAATTGGCCCTGGATGACATTGTTACCACTATTATTACTCTCCAGAGTCAAGATCATAAAGTCACTGTGGATAAGCTAAAAAAAAAAAAAAAAGAGAGAGAAAAAAAAAAAGGATTGAACACAAGATCGCCCAGAGCCTGCTATGAACAAAATCAGGTTGCATACAATGCAGTGTGAAACATTCACACACAAGAGTTATCAGGTTTTTGATCACTTTGCAAAATGATTTTTACAAACCATTAATTTTGGGTGTTCGTGTGAACAGGCCTATACTCATCAGCAGAGAAAGTGCTACCAACCTTTTCCACAAACAAAGTGATATCTTTTGACCTCCACTGTAAGTGGTGCCAAACTTAAACTAAAACTAATGAATATGAGAGGATCAAATCACCACCAGGAGCCAACAGCAACTCTGTTTTCTTGCTCATCCTGTCAGGCAAGGAGATTAAAGGCATAATTTACCATTTGCAGATTAAACAAAAACCCAGCATTAGTGCTTTAAAATAGTTCTAAAATGTGAGTTAGGGATAGAAACAACCGCTGTAAAAATTTGAATAGATAAAATCGATGTTAAGTATTGTTAAATATACAAAATGTAAACAATATTTCTAATAAAAATGTTTCCAGACTAAACCATTTACAGTTACGGTTTATTGAGAAAAATACAGATATCTCCTTATATTTTAGGTTTTATTGCGAAAATCTTATATGATAGGATGTTTTGTGGTACAACAGACTTATACATATGCGTTTAATGTCATATCTTGACATTTTTTTTTTTTAAATCACTGTCCCCACAGGTAAACAGGACCTTTAAATAAACTGGTTGCCCCAAAGAAAGAATCACTTGTCCAAAAATTGGGGTGGAGAGCAACCGGTGGCATGTTTCTGTACCTGCAATAGGCAGTTGTGGCTCCATATCACATTCGTTCCACCTAGAATGACTCCTGTTATTTATCTGTAAATTAGATGCGTGCAAATCAAACCAACAGGAAACATTTTCATCCCTTTCTCCTGTTCCACGCTTTGTGTGCCCTGTTTATTGAATTTGCTGTTATTTGAATATGAAAAAGATTGAGAGAGAGAGAAAAAAAAATAGCCAGATGACCACTTGCCCACGGATATGTTCTTAGATGCTCATTTTATACAAGAGAGAGAAGCAGATGTGGTAAAAATAAAAACCACTCTGATGCTTGTGCAGGTAATGATTGTTTGCTTGTGTTTTATTGTTTACCTTGGACATAGGGGGAGACGGGTTGTGGTTCCACCCTGTGCAATTTTCCTCTGCCAAGACTGTAGTTCTGTAACCACAAAGACAGTCAGAAAAGCAAGTTCATCATCTGCACAGACCAAGAGAAACCAAAAAGAAACAGGAAAGCATTATGAGATACATAATTTGAACAGCAAAAATGAAAACGAACGTGAAATCTGGCCAGTTTGCATGCACTTAAAAGCACTGGCTTTCAGCCAACAGAGTGTTTAAAGTTGCTCTCAAAAATTTCTCTCACTTTTGAATATATCAAATGACATTTAGGGTATGATACACCTCTGAGTAAAAACCCCAGAGCAGAATAGAATCAACAACACATAGATACTTGCACTGTACTGGGGGACATAATTATGATGTATTTTTAACTGTTTGAATGCCAGTACCGGTAAATCATGTGATGTGTTGGTGAAAGTTATCACAAATACCCATCCTTCCATCGTGTATTACATTACAACTGTGCACAGTGACTCGTTCTTCTGCTTATTCATCAATGTAGATGTTCAAGATATGACAGAGCAAATTATTATGTATATAGGGAGTATAGAACTAATGTAAAATCAAAATTCACACAAAAGTTCTTGCCTACAATATATGCGTTGAAGTGACAATTTGCGAAAATTTCATGCCACCAAAATATCTTGCTTTAGAGTATACATTATCATGCCTTGTGACTTGGTGGAAAAAAAAATGTTACCAATTTGGAATATTTCGCAATGTGCATTTGGTGCCCTTTGATACTATCAAAAAAAATTAACACATACATATATGCTGTTTGTTTTGGCTGACCTTTGAGAATTTACAATATTACTGGTAAAGTGCCTAGGGGCTGAGATTTAAAGATGGGCCATCCCTCTTGCATTCCTTCCCAAATAGCACAGAACATGATATATTCCACCAGAATGGCAAGAGTATTGTAAAGCTATAACATTTCTGTGATATTTGAAGGTTGTTAGCCGTAAAAATTTAAATAATGCACCAAATGCTCACCGTAACGTATTCTGTGTATGAGGCACAGCTACTAATCTTCCTGTGGTTGTAATATGATACTTATACTTAGAACAAAAGATATGCATGTTAAAACTGTCAGAAAGGAAGAATTCACTAGCTTCTTTTACTTCGTTGTCTATGGCAAATAGCAACACACCACTTACATGAACTACGTAAGTGCATCACACAGGTCTGTAAAACTAGACTAGTAGTTTAGATTTGTAATTTTTTCGTACTACAAAAAAATTATTCGAATCTTAATGGTCAATTTAACTCAACAAAAAAAAGACCCTCTTGAGTTCAAAATTTACACAAGGTTTCCAAATAGTGTTTTCTTCAATACCTAAGTGTTCTCACCAAATTTTCAAAAATTTGCATGCAAAAGGGATGATATGTCTTCAAACGCACAAAATTTCATCCCATAAGACTGGACACCGTAAAATTGCTCGAAACTTTCCACTGTCAGAGTAGTTGTCAAACTTCAGTGTCATAGTCTGTACAAGACAATCATGCCATTGCTTTTTAACAGCAGCTTCTGACAATAGACAGTGCCTCTTCATTGCCACCCCCCCCCCAAAAAAAAAACCCACAAACAAATAAACAAACAAACAAAACAAAACACAACAAAACAAAACAAAACAAAACAGACAAAAATCAAGAAGTCTGTTTAAGTAGCTTTTGGATGTTATTTTGTATTAAAACACATCAGCAAGAATAACTCCCTTTCCTCTCCCACTCTCCTGTCCATCTCCCCTCCAACCCCCAACCCCCTCCCCCCCCCCAAGAAAAAAATCACAAATATAGAGAGAAGAACAAACACAGTGCAGAACACAGTAGCTCCTGTTGCACAACTAATGTTTTGAAAAACTTCCATGACACCTTATACACCATGTAAGTTTGGATGTGGAGCTTGTGTAAATGAGGTTTGCTCTAGTTTATTAATGTCTCCCTCTATAGTGGTGTTGTGGTCAGCTTGGTCTCGGCATGCTTCATTGACCTTTGTCCACACTTATCTCTTTGTTCCCTTTGCCAGGAAATGGGGAAAATTGCAGTGGCATTGCCAGCGCTGATCTACATAAAGAATATCTCTACACAGATCAGTGATTGCAAGTGATGTTGTAGAATGTCGCCCTCTTTGGCCACTGATTGATAGTTTTCTTTCACTTTGAGAGAAATCTCTCTCTGATGATTTTCACAGGAAAGCGCCAGTGTGTTTTTGAAAGCTTCCCCAAATTTAGCTAACTGCTATATCCCGTGCAATATAAAACATATCTGAAATATATATATATATATATATATATTTTTTTTTTAATCAATCTTCAGGTCAACTACAGTATTTGGTGAAGAATAAAGAGAATCAATTACACATTTTACACATGTCTGGATCAGGATTAACAACATGGCAAATCATCAACACAATGTTATACATTCTGGGACCCAATACTACAACCTTAGTTCCCTCGCATTGCATACCAATTCATATTCAGGTAAAAATTAAGGGGAAACCAAACATTCCTCAGTTTCTATTCAAATGCAGTGGCGGATCCAGGGGGGAGCACACCAGGCGCCCCCTTTATTTTTTGTTAAAACAAAAGAAAAAGGAAATAATGGGGGGGGGGGGGGGGGCGCATGTGCCCCCCTTTAATTTTGTAAAGGTGCCCCCCTCTCCTCTTTATGGAATTCCTGGATCCGCCCCATAAATGTGAACTCCACACTATGAAAACTGCAAGAATATTTACTCTGTGATTATGTATTCCATATGTTCAAACAGAAAACTACACTTCAGAGTTCATTGGAATGAGCTGAAAGTCCCTGTATGTTTCTTCTTCGTTCCACTATAGGTCAGCGACTAGACCCCGGGGATGGCTGCAGTGATGGACGGGCAGTTCTTTGGCTTCAGCGTAGGTCCATCAGACAAACCATTCCAGGTGACTATTTGATATCCCTTTCAGATGGAGGCAGGAAAAGTAGAAGCACTTCTAGAGACATTATATTCTGCATTTATGACACTTTGCTTCACTTTGCTTTGCTTTCAGACCACAGTTATGTCTGCTTTAACCCATCATGAACTTCTTGGCTTAGTTTGTGGCAGAAATTCTCATCTTGTTCTCATTAAATTGTCAACACTTAAAGGACTAGTTCACCTTCATAGGCATGTGGATTGAGTGAATGCAGCAGTATAGAACACATCAGTGAGAGTTTGAGGAAAATCGGACAATCCATTCAAAAGTTATGAATTTTTGAAGTTTCTTCACAGTCACTGCAGGCTGAGAAAATTATTACAGTTTGTGATGTCACATTTAAGAATTAATTGTTGTTTGTTTTCTTCATGACTTTGGTCGACTTAAAGCAATAAACATATACCAAATAGAAAAAAAAAAGTTTTATAAAAGGCTGGACATACATTGAAAGACAGTCATGAGATGTAAAAGTTGTGATGACTGGTGTAACATAAATGAGTAATCACCCATGTTTTCTCCACAGATGTGTGAGGACATAATATCCCTGATATATAATGAGAAAACGTGTGCATACTAATGATTCAAATTCAAAGAAAGTGCGAAAAAGCAGGTTTCATAAGAAATGACTCATCAATTATCATGTTCAGTATAAGCAACACCAAAGTCATGTGACCAATATTAGAAGAATGGGTGATGGGTAGACATGGTTGTAACTTTCTCAATTCATCTACCTTTGCTTGAATATCTCATCATTCTGTGGCCTCATTCGCTACCTCCGTGGAAAAACACATTCCTCCCGTTTAATCAGCCTCGATCAACCCCGTTCCATTTACCAGCAAAGTAGCCCTGCAGTCATCGTCCAGATCAACGACGTGCTCCTGACGCCGAGCGAACTCCTCACACCCTCAGCGCTGGATTACTACGGAGAAGAGGTCGAAATCAAGACCCTTGACGAGCTAGCCGGCATCACAGAAAAACAAGGTCAGTGGATCTCTCTTCATCTCATCAAGGATCAATGCATCATGCATAGGATTGGTTACAAAGTCAAATGATGACAATTATGTCTTAAGCAGAATTCATTATATTCAAACTGTTGAACTCAACTATTTCAAATTTTGGTGTGCATACATGCTGTATATGGTCACTGATATGTTTAAATCTGCTTGTGTGTTGTTGTGCGCTGTTTCTTACTTGCCAAGGAACTTCCAGACCCACTGAGAAATGAAAAGGTTCAAAATCTAAACTCGCCGTCAGATTACTATTTAATTTCATCATGGTCCTACGCAATTGAGAGATTTATCTTTGTTTCACTTTGTTGTTCCATACTAAATTGCACTCAAGTCAAAATTAATAAATCTAAGCTGTAAAATATTCAAGAATTACAATATCAACAGTTTTTTTAAGGAGCCTTTATACTACTTCAAGGTGCTCAAAGTACCTATGTAAAATGAACTTCGGACTAACCTTTACTCCAGTTTTTTTTAAAGTCTAAAAATTATCCTTCTCTCATAGGACTTGTCTTCCTGCCACTGTAAAGTAAATAACTGTTGGCAAACCCCTTGATAAATACAAAATGGTCATTATCAATTGGTAATTTTGTGATGTAGCATGTGACACAATTTCATTTTGGTTTGAGAAGGTCAGTAGACCTCTATGAGGATGCTATCTCTTGGTACACATCTGAATCACAAAACTTTGAAGCAGTTAGATACCCATCAGTTCTTTTGTTTTTGGCTTCAGTGTGAATACCATGTCATGTTGGATATGCATATTATCATTATTCACGCAGCATTTTCCTGTTAAAAAAACACAAGCATGGTACAAGAGTATAAGAAATCAGGCTTCCCTGATATGCTTCTGAAGTGTCAGGCCAGAAATAATAATAATAATAATAATAATACATACACACATACAACAAGAACAAATCAGGAATCAGGAATAGTGGAATTGTTCCAGCCAGTAATTGCCCAAGGACAGGAGTATGATCATGGGGAGTTTAAACTGTCATCATGTGATAAATGTACTCATTTTAAAATCCTCAAAATGTGTGTGGAGTGTGTGTGTGTGTGTGTGTCACTTGTGCGTGTGTGTGTGTGGGGGGGGGGGGAGGAAGGGGGGTTTGCTGGTAAAACAATCTGAAGTCATACTATGATGTACTGCTTATCAACTGTAGATGCTTTCACAGTCAAGAATGTTATGAAATTGAAAAAAAAAAAATATCCAAGAGGAAAAAAAAAACATTGCTAAAGATTGCAAAGGGATATTATGAAAGGTTGCAGCAGTTTATGCTTGCAAGTAATGGTATAAAATCATACATGTACGTGTTGTTCACTTCCCTAATTTAAAGATGTCAGCACCGACTGTCAAAATTTATCCTAAAAGGTGATTTTGAAGTCACAATGCTGTAATTCCATTGCGCATCACTTCTCCTTTCATATCTGTAACAGAATAAATCAGTTTGTGAAATAACCTCCTGAATTTTGTTCTGGTGATGTCACACAGATTGGATATTTCATTAACACAATACCGGTACATGGACTGCAAAACATTTGTTCCACCCATTATGTCAGTAATGTCAGTGCATGTAGATTGTAAGCTGTGTATTCATCAACAAAATATGGTGTTTTTTTGTGTGTTTTTTTCATATAACTTAATATCAAGATTATACAAGGAAAAGTAGAAATTACGCGGTGCGTAATATATGTCCCCGCCGGAAGTAGCATTTTGTAGCAAAATGTACAATATAGATAAAAAATCAAGGCCAAAGGTCAAAGAAGTCAAAGGTCAAAATTCTGTGTAGAAGTTTTGAAGCGCTCACCTAGTGCCATCACATAAAGCAAACGGAATCGAAATCGGGTTAGAAATGGCGAAGGAGTAGCATTTTGTAGCAAAATGTACAACAAAATGTAGGTCAAAAATTAAGGTCAAAGGTCAAAGAAGTCAAAGGTCAAAATTCTGTGTAGAAGTTTTGAAGCCCTCACCTAGTGCCATCACATAAAGCAAACAGAATCGAAATCGGGTTAGAGATGGCGAAGGAGTAGCATTTTGTAGCCAATGTACAATATGGGTCAAAAATCAAGGTCAAAGGTCAAAGAAGTCAAAGGTCAAAATTCTATGTAGAAGTTTTGAAGCCCTCACCTAGTGCCATCACATAAAGTAAACGGAATCGAAATCGGGTAAGAAATAGCGAAGGAGTAGCATTTTGTAGCAAAATGTACAATACAGGTCAAAAATCAAGGTCAAAGGTCAAAGAAGTCAAAGGTCAAAATTCTGTGTAGAAGTTTTGAAGCCCTCACCTAGTGCCATCACATAAAGCAAACGGAATCGAAATCGGGTTAGAAATGGCGAAGGAGTAGCATTTTGTAGCAAAATGTACAATATAGGTCAAAGGTCAAGGTCAAAGGTCACGACTGAAATTCTGTGTAGAAGTTTCAAAGCTCCCATGTAGTGCTATCATATAAAGCAAACAGAATCAAAATTGGCTCATAAATGACAGAGAAGTAGCAAATTGAAGATTTTGATCACACACGGACGCACACACGGACGCACACACGGACGGACGGACACACGGACACACACACGTACGGAGCCCGTTTCATAGTACCCTGCTCGAACTCGTTCGGCGGGGACAATAAAATCAATTAGTATCAAAACCTGACGGCTGTTGAGATTGGGGAAAAGAATATTTCAATAGTGGATATTGAATGTACTGGATATTAAAGGGATCGTATAGATCTGGTCGAGACCTAACTACAAGTTTCTAACATTTTGGCGAGATATAATGAGAAACCTCTTTAGGAAATATGAAAGAGCATGTAATTCCAATTAAGAGAGATTTATTCATTTGATGAAAATTGATTTTGACATGGCCGAGATATCCATAACAGAGCGATCGTGATAAAAGGTGGGACCCACCATTTATTACGATTGCTTTGTTCTCCTTTGTTTATGGATGTCTCAGCCATTCCAAAACCGATTTTCATCTAATAAACTTTGAATTCCTCTTAGAATAGTAAGCTCTGTATTATTTCATATAATAAGCAGTTTCTAATTGGTAGATTCTATCTCCCCAAAAGTGAAAAGCCCAATCCTCATCTCGACCAATACTATACCATCCCTTTAAAGGGTGTGTACAGTTCTGAATACTATACCATCCCTTTAAAGGGTGTGTACAGTTCTGGTCGAGGCGAGGATTTAGCTTTTAACGTTTTGCGAGATATTCAGAAACCACTCTCCGAGATGTCAAAGAGCATGTAGTTCTAAGGGGTATCAAAAGTTTATTTGATGAAAATCGGTTTTGAAATGGCCGAGATATCCAAAAACAAGGTGAAACAAAGAGATCCTAATAAAGTTGTGGCATGTTGCCTTTTATTATTAGCACTTTTTGGGATATCTCAGCCGTTTAAAAACCAATTTTTCATCAAAAAAACGTTGAATCCTTCTTAAAATTACATGCTCTTTCATATTTCATAAGAGGCTTTTCATTATCTCACTTAGGGATGTTCAAAACATGAATCCCCACCTCAACCAGTACTGTATAGTCCCTTTAAATCATAGGAAAGAGTTCCTTATGTCCCCCCCCCCCCCAACTAATTTGCTGCAATAAGAATTTTGTTATCATTCTAAAAGAGGGCGACATTTTTGATGGGGGTTGAGTAAAAATGGGGTGTGGTATTGGGGGGGGGGGGGGTTAGTACTAAAAGAAAAAAATGATTATAAAGGGAAAAAAAAAGATGTCTATTCGTCTGACCCTAACACTAATCCTAATCACAGGGGTCGCGCGTACCCAATGGGTGGCTATCTCAAAAGGAAGTCTTCCCATAAATGGCATAGATCTAACTTTTATTTAGTTTATTATCAGTAAAAAAAAAATATAGTAATTTATTTATTTTATGCAAATTAGTGGAGGGGGGAGGGACATAAGGAACTCTTTCCAAATCATACTCTCGATTACTTGACACCAGTTTGATTTAGAATAAATGCACTGTGAACGGTGATAGGGTAAACAACTAACTCTGTTTGCAGCAGGTTTTGTACATGGCGCCTATTTGCGGCCAGGGCCATTTCATGCATTGATGAAATGGCCTTATCAGGTCATTGTGTCACTTCCCATAACACTTGTTGCCACACTAGTAACTCCGATGTTCATTATTAGCTGTTTTATAGAGGAATGAAAGTGCCCTGCCAGAAATAGGCACCCTGCCGCATACAGAGTTGTTTACTCTAACTAACGTACGTTTTAATAGTCTACCTCTACGGCACGGGTTTACTTCTGATTAGACTTCACTTTTTCAGCCATCAGTCAGCAATCAGCCATGAACAAAATGACTTGCGTAGTTGCCAGATCAAGTTCGGGCGAACATTGCCCCGGTGGATGTGTCACAAATGAAAAAAAAAAAGAAGAAACAGACTGTATAACGTCGAAAGTTACGCTTAATTTTGGGCGAACCAATATCAGCTGCTGCACTGCGTTTGCACCAGCAACTTCCCGTACATGGGTACATTCCCACCTCGATCCCTGGTAGTGGTACATTGCATCGGACATGATCGGCTCGCTCCCTTCAGTTTACCCGAGCAGCGCCACCGTACCGTACGGTTGTAGCTCGATGTTGTGTGTCTCCACGTAAACACAATTATGTTCCACCGGTGCACCGAGGAGCTTGAAGCTCCTTGGGAAGCTTGGTTCCACGAATACACGCGCACGACGACCCCTACACGCGTGGACAAAAAAGGGTGATACAGCCCGAAACTCAGTGAACATAAGTGCGAGTATGTACGTACGTACGTGCGTGAAAATGTAAACACGTTTCAATCAATCTCACGTGTGAATCGGCGATCGCACATTGTGTATGTCCGCTGAAAAAATATAGTTTGCAACCAATTCTGCGTTTGCAGCCAGTTTCTTCCCTATGTTTGTTTTGTTGCATTTGCTTTCATGAAGAAAGATGATTTTGTGACTATAGTTGTACTGAAAATATAAAATTCTTTGGTGCAAATTCAATGGGGGGGGGTTCTAATGTGCAATCAAAGCAACCAAATATCGCATTATTTATCAGTTAAACATCGCTATCAGCGTGTGCCCTCATATTTTCATCAGAATTATATAAGAATTATTTTCCTTTTTTTTTTGGCTAGTGAAGAAGGAACCGGTAAACAAAGCTATATAATGAGCGTATAGGCACTTAATTGTAGCCTTTACTGTTTCAGCAGCTGTTATTGCCAGATTTTGCTTCGTTGTGCAATAAATTCATCAAGGCTTTAGTTGAATCAACATAATTTTGCAGGGGGTTGTTATTCATGAACATTCCTTTGGAAATGTAGAACAAATATTGATAAATAACTGACGCAAAAATTACTAGTTTACCAGATGTTGAGACTTTGGTTATCATCCGGATGTATGGGGAAAATGGAACGTTAAGAGCGCGAAATATAGGCACCCTACTGATTATCACTTTCAGAGCACAAGTTCCCCTGCAAACAATAAACATTTATTATGCAAATCACTTCCGGCATCTTGCTCGCGGATTGATCTCACCTATGTCGTCAAGCAGGCTTATATTTTTTAACGGTACACGAGATGAGAGAGGGTATCCGCGGTCACTGCGGCCCTAACCTGCTGCCTGCGCGACTTTTGATCAAGAATCTGACTGTGTGTAGTGCGTGTATGTAGTGTGCACGGTACCTTTTGATTGTGCATGCACGCGACTGAATCGTTTGTCAGCAGACTGCAACTTGTGAATGACAACTGGATTTTACGATGGCAGAAAAAAGAGATGGGAAGACGAATATGGAGCTGTTATTAGCAGCAGGTATGTTTCATTCGATAATGTTGTATTCTAAGGCATTTGGTAATGTTCAGTTTCCGGGAAAAATGTGCGAAAACTGAAAATAATCTTACGAACATAAACACGGAAGTGGTGCCTACGCAACGCTATGTAAGATCAACACAACGTGGTCACTCACCAGAAATCGCTTCCGGTATTTGCGAAATCCGTTTTCTCTCAGATTTTTACCACTTGCCCCGTTATTTCCTAACATCATGCATTAACATGTTATGGTTGATTATACTGTGCCTCAATGTGGGGGTAAAATGGCGATTTGGGTGCGTAATATGTAGCATTTTGCTTCGCTTCGGTTTGTCTTCATATTTGTTTTGGATATCTCGCGCGCTCTATACTACTCACATGCATGCATGTGCACCAGGAAGTGCAAGTGCCATTCGATTAATACTGTACTACATAACACAAGGTCCGGGGGTCGTCTGGAACATGCTGCATGCTGGCTGGCTTTACTAGTCATCAGCACTCCACGGCGGAAAATTTCTACTTGAAAGAATGTCTCTACATCTTGTTAATCGAATGTTTATTTCATTAATAGCGTTATCGAAATACCAGAATCCCCCCAGATGTTTAGTGGCCACTGGAAAATGATAGTCTCAATCACATCGAACAATGCCAATTAATACATAGTCAAGAGTTGATGTTTTTTTTTTTTTTTTTTTTTAAATGGAAATGCAGCAAATAGCTACAATACAGAGCCGTAGAGGCAAAGAAGTGGAAACAATATTCCAGATTCACAACTTAAAGGGGACCTCCAGATGATTTTCAGACTGTTACATTTTAAACAACTATAAATTAGTTAAACTGAGTAGGGAGTTTCAGAATTTATAGTGATTGGGATGAGGAATGAGAATATTTTCACAATCTGTAATAAATTGCGATAAAGAAGGATGATGACAGGACATAGCAGCCTCGCCATAAGAATGCAAGAGTTGGGGCTCAAGGAAGCAGAACAAAAGAATAAGGCAAGGCCCTGTGGGCCTTGTTTGCTGTTTGGTGTCAAACTCATGGGCTGTATGACTCGTGGCTGTATACAATACAGTGTAACTCGTGGGCTGTATGATAAGATTTTGAGTTTATTGGTTTCTCTGCTCAAGGGACAACAATAAATTTCTCGAATCTGTACATGGAGCTGTCGATGTATGTACTACATGATGTGAAATTATGAAAATCGTCTGGAATGTCCCTTTTTAATGTTGGAACATGCAGGCTTCAACACCCCACCACGATTTATTATTGCTACCTCATACTGCCTCTTCATCTTGTAAATTGAATGTTTGCTTCGTTAATAATGTTATAAAATTGCTCTTGTTTTTAATAATGACCACTTGATAGTGATAGTATCAAAAAGCTATAGAGATTACTTTTGGATAGAAATACAGCAGATAAAGAGGCAAGCAAGTGTGAACAAAACTTCAGACTCACAACTAAAATTCATACATTTACAGCTCACAACTAACAATTATTGTGTGGTGCAGTGAAATGAAAGATGAATTGTCGGTCACGTCATCACAGAGTCAGAAATGTCATTGAGCACTGACTCTACCCTCGGGTGAAGAAAACAAACTAAAGGCATCTTTTGCACCTGTTACATTAGACAGAAAAATCTGTTCAGAGGAGTTTTTTATCTTTTTTTTCTTTTCTTTTTTTACTTTTACTTTTACGGCTCTCCTCCACTTGGGATAGGATTCTGTGAAGCCAAATGTATCTCAGAGGAACATATCCCCATCAACAAGATTCAGACCAATCTTTCGGTCAACCATGGGCATTACATATACTTGCAGCTTGTATACTGTGTGTGGAACACACTAACATACTATATTTACTGCTTGATGAGTCTTGTTGAGTTGATGAGTCTTGCGTCGAGTTGTTTTTACATTGTATATTGCAACTGATCGACAGATACATTTAAATGTTTAAACACAGTTTATTCAGTGTTCTAGTATTGTAGTAGAAGCTATGATAACAAAATCGGGCATGATTTATGCATATTTGCATTGGACTTGAACCAACAACCTTCTAATTGCTAGACAGACATATCCTTTAGACATTTGCTTCTCAGCTGATGGGCGGCGATTCTTCACAGATGGGCCATTAAACTATTTCAGCTAAAAATAAGATTAAACAAGATTTGTATTCAGTCTAACTGGGCCAAATTGCCCTACATCAATGTGAATAAGCACTGAATTGATCAGTGTTTTAGTAGTAGCCATGATTAAAAGAAATCATGGTTGTACATACTCAAGCAGAATTTTTTTTTTTTTTTTTTTGGGGGGGGGGAGGGGAGGGAGAATAAATTGTGTTAGGAAATACAAGACATTCAAAGGTTATAGCACATTCAGAGTTTAAAATATGCACTCCTGTGACATTGTGCAACATGAATGTTATAAGCAGACAAACCTTGTAAGAATCAATCTGCTTTTGAAACTCAACTCTGTTATTGCATCATGCAGAAGAAAAGATGGTATGTGTGACTGTGCGTGTTTGGTACTAGACAAAACTACAATTCAGCCCCCATCTGTTCTCTTTATGTAAGCTCTATTAACAATAAGTCTTACTCTTTACATGGCTTTTGCATATATGCTTATTTTGCCAGGTTAGGCAAGTCATTGCCAATGAAGATGTTTGTCACATAAACGTGCAGTCTTTTTTCTTTTTTTCACTCAGAAAATTATGGTTTGTTGAGGTGTGAAATTAATATTTTTGCATTCTGATCTGCCTTCTTCACTACTTGATTAATGTTAACTCATGGAGGACGGGCTGATTTTGCCACAACACGCATTTCCCATAAACACTTGCCCGAGTATACGCAGGACTCGTCCTCAACGGGTTAAAAAGCATTAAGTGATAATGTGCAGTTACACAATTTACACATGTTCCATGTGTAAATTGCGAATGTGCAAAAGACCACTTTACTCACAATATTATATTCAAATCTTTTGTTTTTGTATACACATCTACAAAAGAAGGTTACTCCTGACAAGCAGAAAATTTATTTGAGCATGCCTTATGTAGCAAAACTATACAAGCTGGATTCAAAGTACATAATCACTGTTGTACATTCAGTAGAAATCTGAGGTTAATGAAAGTAGTTATACATGTGTTCAATTTTTACTCATTGGTATCAATTGATGTATGCTCATGTATTTCTATAGAAGGTTGGTTTTAGCTACCAAAAAGCTTGTATGTGGCTGCCTGACATAGCAATAACTAAATGCATGCACACTAGATCCCGTGTAATGTGAGATATTTAGAATTTTTTGGAAGGCAAAGTAGAGAGATATTGAAAAGTGTGAGTATGTTGTAGAATTGAACCAGCCTTTTGAGTAAGGACTATCTCCTCAAGAGAGAAGGGAAAAAGTCTCCACCAATATATTTTTAAGTTGTGCTTTTATTTCTAGATACAAGCAGTGTGCCATGCATTCCTGTATCAAGCTACACATGCCCAGTGCAGTGTACATCTGCCACCAAGAAGGGCAGCTGACTTTAGGAACAAAGGATTTGGGGGTCAAATACATACAGGTGTTCATTTTTCTTTCCCCTGCATTTTGCCAGTGCTTTGTGTTGTAGGCAGTGTAAACAGCGGGAAGCATGCATGGTCCCCTTTTGTGAATGATATACTTTTTTTTTTTCTTTCAAACAGGAATCATTTCTATTTCAAACCCAGTCTGTTGTGGGTGATAACCTCATGTGGCTCAGATGAGAATTGGTATAAGATTTTATGGCAATGTGTTTATCCTAAATCTCACAAAGTCAAGCACTTCCTTTTTCCCTTTCTTGTGCCTTTTCATTCTCTCCTTTCCCGTGGTCATTTTTGTTTCTCTCTCCTTTTTTCTGCTCTGTTGTATATCCATGCAGTTTCATGCCTCTTGCTGTACATCATGTGTGTCTTTCAATGTCTGTTCCTCAGTGTGCTGAACTTATCTGTCATTCTCCCACCCCCCCCCCCCTTCATTGTTTGTTTGGTTTTTTTTTTTTTTGTGGTCTGTCATGAATATATAACAGTATCCCTTCCCTGTATTTTACAAGGTATACATTGTATTTTGTCATGCTGCCATTCCCTTTTTCACCCCACTGAACTCTGCTGATATAATGTTTATTTTGAGTGTGCAAATTTGACCCTTGTCAGATTTATCTTTGTGTCCTGTAGCACAATGGTCTGGGCCCAACAGGCAGTGTTTGAACTTAGAGCTATTTCCAATACTGAATCAAACTTTTTAGCAAAGCAGACACACAGTAGTTTGCATGAACTCGCTACGCATGTGCAGTTTATTCTGCATGTATGTCCATACATGCAGTGCAAGAAAGCTGCTCCTCAAAAACAGCCTGAATCATGGAGTGCTAGTCTCTAATCTTTTAAATTATTCTTTTAATCATTATAAACAATCCTTATAGATGTGCAGTGATGTGTTGAAGATTGAACAATTCTTATTTCAAATGCCTCTTGTAAATGGCACAAAAAAGTAGTGTTACTGCCATTGAAATAGATGTGTGTAGCAGATCAGATACCGGTAGATTCCTGAACGTTAGAGAGACTGATATAGAATTTTGAGGAAACCATATTTATCGTGGTGGCACATTTTGACTTCTTGGTTTCAGGATGGTAGTAGCAGTGTTTGATGGTGTTGTCAAGCACTACTGTACTACAGTGTATGTTTATGTGTTGCTTCATACCATAAACTGTGATTCAGGTCAAAGATCTCACAAAAACTCTCTTGAGATTCACTACCTATAAATCTGTAAGGTCTATTCTCACCTGCTATTAGTGATACCATAACAATGAACTTCACCCATGCACACTCAAAATGATTTTTTCTCTTCTCACTCTTACAAAATACAACAATCAAAATGTGTGCCTCAAAATAGGGGGTATTTACACGTACAACTGTACGTTTTTACAAGTGACTTGGTCTGCGCATTCCCGTCTCATCAAGCAAATTTCCTGCCATAAGGAACTTCTGAGTAGGAGATGCAAAATAAAAAGCAACAAGAGGAGCTTACATGTAGCTTGAGATACATTGTGCAGATTATACTGATCTTATGGAATGGTCAGCTGTCGCGCATTAGACTTCATGTTGGCAATTTTCAAAGTTTCAAAGTTAGATGATGGTGGCCCAACATCAACTTCTGGTGGCCCCAGGGCGCTGGGCAGCACAGCTAATGTTGTGCCTTGTTAACTCTTTATGTGCCACGTTCGCACTTCCGACTCAGTCGACGGCGTGCCAACTTCGCATATTCTGCTCAACAAACAAAGCCGCCAAAACCGATCGATAAATCGCGAATCCCGCGGTACAATGAAAGCGTTTCTCGCGCTTTTGTTCCTCTCACATACAGCTTGCATTCTGTGTGGTGATTGACTATCAAGCGGTGTTCCCAAATAGATTTGCGTGTACATTCTAAGTTTCTGTCACGGTTTAATGTGCAAAAGTCATGCCTTTACAGTAATGTAGCAACTGGTCATTCAAAAGAACAATTGAATACAGATTTGTCATACAATTTATATCGAAGCAAAGTTTGGCATTCCTCTTTAACTTTGCTCACTATTATGTCCACCTTAACAGAAATTTGTAGAAGTTATAAAAAAATGGAAAAACGCAATTCTTTCTCAAAGCATGACTACCTTCGTGTTTCAGAATAACGTGGCACATATGGGGTTTCCACCATGGCACATAAAGAGTTAATGCAACATTACTCCAGACACTTCATATGCATCTCCATGTCCACTGAAAATAATCTAAGAACTTCAAGAAGTTTGATGTCTTGCCATATTTCACATTGAGTTGGTTTAACTTATAAATTTCTAGGTATTACAATGGTAAGTGTGGAAAACATTCATAATTATGAAGTACAGTTAATTACTCATTTTTATAATGACTGTATTGTCCACACACAGTTTAACATCAGTTTACATTTGTGCTATGTGACAAGAATAAAATACAGAATACATCACTAAATTTCTTTTCTCTCTTTTTCCCCTCCTCTCTGTCTTATGACCTCATTACAGTGAATGCATGTTCCAACTCTGGAGATACAGTCAAGCCGCCCGAGACCATCATGGCTGCCCAGGCCTTGTTGGACATTTCTCCCACAACCAATGGTGACGAGAAGCAGTTCCCTGTAGAAGGACCTGTTACAGATGGTAATCCACTGTGTTTCTCTTCTCTTTTCATCAGTACAGTAATGTATATTGTCTTTAAAGAGTATTTGAAGCTAAATGTTGCCTCTCTGGCCCGAATTCACGAAGGTGGTACAAATTAAACCATGGTTTAAACTACATCGTATGGACAAAAACCGTGGAGCGCCAAGTGTCGCATGGAATATTTCGTTACAAATCAGTCATTTTGTCGATGAAATGGTTATTTTGTAATGAAATGACAACATTTTGAACTAAATGAACATTTTGTCCACGAAATGATAACTTCGTTAACGAAACGCTCATTTTTTCGATGAAATATTCGGTGCCGCACTTGGTGCTCCATGGTTTTTGTCCATGGCTTAAACCATGGTTTCATCTGTACCACCTTCGTGAATTCGGGCCTCTGTGTACTGCCGGAATCATATTCAGGATTCACAGATCATATTAGTGTTAACTTGGGGAGTGAGGGAAGGGCATGTGAAAAGAAACTCTGAAGAATATGAATATTAAAATCAGCTGCAATTATGGAAAGCTCATCACTAATTATTGCTGTACATAATGCCATGCAGGATGTTACATCTTTTTTTTCATCACTTGCCTAATCGGGCAAGCAGATTTTCAAATTGTTGCAGAACACTAGCCTGAGCATGGAAGTCCAAAAATATATGAAAATGATATTTAAGAATCACTTGTAAGTCAAGGGTTTAATAAAACACAATTGATGATTTGAATAGAGAGCTCATGTTGATACGCACACTTAAATGCACTGGAGTAACAAACTTGGTTCAATTGGGTATTGGTGTTGCATTGCATTTGGGCTTCTTCACATACTGTAAAAGTCGAAATTTTCGCAGTGCTGAAATTTTCGTGCATTTCACGCATCTACAAACTAGCGCGAAAATAAAAGCACGGGAATATTTTTGCTTGCCATATGTTCCTGTGCGTGATGTCTTGATTCCGCGGAATTAAAAACACGTGAAACTCTTCTTACCCGGCCAAGCGCGAAAAATTAGTCGCGCGAAAATATCCACTTGTGCAGTAAGTGTTGGAAAGTTGCTGAAATGAAATTAAAGTGCATTGCATTGCTTAACAGTCCTTATCTTTTGGCTTCTGTATGGTTGACTTTGTGGGTTGTAGGGGAGAAAAAGCAAAAAAAGGTGACTTCAAAACTTTTTGCTTACCCATGTCGGGCAAGCATTTTTTCTCATTGCTCCAAAACACTTGCCAGACTTTGGTTTTCACTTGCCCGAGGCAATCAAGCAAGCGCATTATGTAGCACCTTGCCATGTCATTGTCATGACCTTCGAGATGATCAAAGCCATTTTGAGCACAAAGAAATGCATCAGATAGAACACCATATTATGTTTGTTGTCTGCCTATCTTCCTACCATTGTGCGTTTTGTATTATGTCTTTAACATGGTAGTTTTTGGGGAAGTTTGTCTGTGAATTATTTCCTGGGTAAGGTATCAATAAGGGAGCAAGGTCTTTGATTATTGCCATGCCAGCATCATCTGGTATTTCACAACGTTGATTTCATTTCACAGATTGTTTGATGAAGTGTGCACAGTGTAATGTCTGAAATTGATACACACTGCCCATTGAATGAAAGTCAGTTTGCATCATTTGTAAGGAAAGTGATCATCTGTTTCAGATTTAGACATGCATTATTCAAGGAATCAAGTTTTTAAAAAAGAGAGAAGAAATCACACATTTTTTTTTTCCCAATGGATAGTATTTTCCCATATCTGGGGAGTGTAGTGTCCATTATTTCCTGAAAGATGGACTGCAGTGGTTAGAGTTGCATTGGTACGGTAGGCTAAGTGTACTCGTGCACCTGCATTTTGAGGGGTTAATGCTAGTGATAAAAAACAAGGAAAAAGGTTAAGTTGCAACATGTCAACTGTGGTCCCATCCTTCAAGAGTGCATTGTTGTTTTATATCGAAAATAATAGTATCAACTTTGAAGCAGCTTCGTGAAAAAGACATTCATTGTTAGGAGGGTTTCAGCTATTTGAAACATACATGTAAGATTGATGCTCTATTTAAGTAAAGAGCAGTGTGGAAAAGTAATACTCTGTATTATGTAACATGGGATTTTTTTATGAATTTCACTGATGATGGCAAATGAATGTTTTCAGAACATGAAGTTCTGTTAAGACATACTCTTAGCTTCAAATTCAGAAATACGCAAGATTTACTGATTTTGACCAAGTGCAAAAATTTTCCACTTTTATGGTACAACGTTTGTAGTTGCCATCTTGGCAGACCATTCTGAGATGATGCTTTTTGAAATGCTTTCTCACAAGAGAAATAAAATCAAATTTATGTTTACAACATACTTGAATTACTTAAATGAAGAAAAGAAATGCATCAAAGCAGCATACCCAAGGCACTTACATCATTTGTCATCACTATGGTAGTAGGTGCACGACAAATAATTGGCTGTGAGCACTTTCGTTGTTGCTATGGTAACTGAAAGTATCGTGACGTATGACTGCCATCTCCTTGTCAAACGGGATAAATTGTATCATGAGTCGTATTTGATGTCTAGTCCCTCCATCCTTGCTTCTCTTTAGTGTCGCCTCCATCAAGCCCAGCAGAGAGAGGGGCGTTGGACCCAGATGACGATGATGACGACATGCTAAAATCCAGGGTATCGCACATCCAATTAGATGAAGAGACGATGAGAGGTACGTCTGAGATCAATTGTGACCCATCACCACCAAAGCCAGAGAAAGTCATAGACCATCAATCTTCTGTTTGTGGTACTTTCTGAATTCTCTGGATGCTAAGCTTCCTGAGATAGAAGATTAATTCTGTCTTTCTTCCAAAAACCTGCCACAAAACTGTCAAAGTCAGTTTCCAGAAGAAACTTTTTTTTTTTCCCTAAAGAAGATTGGCTTTAAAGTTTAGATGCAGTCAAGCTGATTATGCATCAAAATGGTGTAAGTCATTTCCATACAGCCTGGTAACATGCTTCGTAAAGTCTGAAGAGTTTCCCATTTCAGATGTTGCTCAGGCTCTGGTAATTCATGGGAGGTAGTTAAGAACATCATGTAGTTTTCTTGGCCTTAATGTCTGCCGCTTTCTTGGGATAAATGATGATGGGTCACAAATGAGATCACTTTACATGCTTCAATGCAAACTGTATATAGTTCATTACTTGGTGTAAATGTGAGTTGTTATGGTTTTTGTGTTGGTGTGTGTTTGGCTTGTTCGTGGACAGAGAGTTATGGTGTTCAGGAATTCATCTATTAGTGTTTGTATGAAAGTTTATGATAAGTTAAAAAAATTCAGAGATAGTGCCAGAGTATGCTTCAGAATGGCTGAGTATTCAAATTTCCTCCACACATCCTTGATTGTTTGGACTTGCAAAATTGAAGCGGATATAAACAAAACTTTCCAAAGAACATTTTTGCCAAGAAGTGTAAATGTGGAAATAAAAAGGATTCATGCAATTATATTTCATTATGTATGAAGTCTGTGAAACCCCAATTCAGTTGTAGAAGTTTGTATCTCAAGTGATTATTAGATCTATGCTTACCACTGTACATGTACTTACCACACTTTTTAGACCATGTCTTCTTTATGTGATTGCCAATGAAGAGCAAGACTTTGCTCATAATTAGTTGATGATACAAAACAAAAACAGGGAAATGTTTTACTTGGGCTGTGGCCTTCGATCGGACTGTGTTATTTGACATCACATGCTGTCACGGTATGTCATGTGCTTCTCGTGAACTTTGTATGTGCTTTGTTCCTTTGTAATGAGTTTCAATACAATTTGCACAAATGTACAGAGATGTTCATACAAACTGTATGCCTTGCCTGTCAGTGGAGACGCAGAAGGATATTATTACAGTACCAGTTCTCTGGAGTTACTGCCCTCTTGCTTCTCAATAGTTGTTTACCTGGTTGCTATCATTTTCTCTTTGTTCTTTGTGATTCACAGAGTTGGCTTCCAAAGGAATCACTAACGCACCATCTGCTGAAACGCTCAACACACTCATGCAAGCAACACTCAAGCAAGGTGGGTGTGATCAGAAGGATATCAGGTTCTATTCCAACTCTGTAAGGCCTTAAGTACTTTAAAGGACAAGTCCACCTTCATATACATGTGGATTGAGTGAATGCAGCAATATTGGTAGAACACATCAATGAGTTTGAGGAAAATCAGACAATCCGTTCAAAAATTATGAATTTTTGAAGTTTCTGTGCAGTCACAGCTGGATAAGAAGACTACTACAGCTCATGATGTCACATATGTACAACGATATATATATAAAGAAAATTCAACATATTTTCACTTTTCTCCTGTAATGAAAGGTCACTTGACTTCCCTCTTTCAGAAGGCAAGGGGAATTATATTACTCTTAACATACATCAGTGACAAGTCGGGGAAATGTACACTTTTTTTCAAAAAATTAAATTTTGTGAAATTCTCTTTATATCGTTGTACGCATGTGACATCATACAGTGTAGTAGTCTTCTCATCCAGCAGTGACTGCGTAGATACTTTACAAAATCATTACTTTTGATCAGATTGTCAGATTTTCCCGAAACGTTCACTGATGTGTTCAACTAATATTGATGCATTCACTCAATCCACATGTATATGAAGGTTAATTTGTTCTTTAATTGGTTTCCAATCAACTGTAAGACTGCTATCTGTCATCACCTACTGCCTTGATTTCCATGTGTAGAACACGTCTGCAATAAATCACAACTTTGTTCATTTATTATTTTATTATTTTTATTTATTGTTATTTATCTATTATGGGATCTAGGAGAGAATTTCACAAAGTGTTTTGTCAGGTATTTTTTCTGACAAAATGTTACAAGCTAATGAAATCCTTGTATCTGATTGGCTGAGAGGAAATTAGTCTGACACTTTGTCAGACAAAACACTAAATGCATTCCACAGAGATTTCTTCTCATCGGTCACTCACCTGAAGCAAAGTTTGTTGCTTCTGGCAACCCACCGAGGTGTATCGGGTCGCAGTCTGATGAATCCAACTTTTGTTGGTCGACTATCGGGCCAGTGTCAGACATGTCACGCGTGATCCTCATCAGATGATCTTCCCTCATCAGATCACTCCAGCCATGACCAACACTGACCTGATGGTCAACCAACACAAGTCAGATTCAAGGGACTGCCATTTGATACACTTCATTGGGTGGCCGTGAGCAACAGACTTTGCTTTTGAGGAGTGACTAATGAGAAAAAAAAAAATCTGTGGAATGGCAGTAATACAGCTACCCCTTCAAGCAGCAAGCCATGATTTTGTTGTTGTTGTTGTTTCAGACGTAACAACTCTCTGTCATTTTCAGTTAAAGAATAACATTTGATGTATCCTCACAGAATAAAGCCATTGAATTAGTTATAACAGGTTTACGCAATTGCTGTGGATCTGATTTTGATGAGAGAAATGACTGTAGTACTTTGATTGCTTTCTATTTTTTACATCACAGCTGATTCCAACCAAGTACTTTCAATTCCATCACCCCAATTTATCTTCGAGCCACCTACTGAGGGTAATTTGGACCTGAGCTATGAGCTCTCAATGTCGGCCGCAAATCACCACCTTCATCTTAACCGCCATGAAATCAAAGAGCACAAAAGGCATAAAAAGTCCAAGAAAAGTAAGTAAACCACTGTACAGAGGCCTGCCTGCCTTCATGCCTACCCATTTCCTTTCTCTTCTTTTATCTTTCTTCTTCTAATTCTTCCTCATACTGGCATGGATCTTTCTCCTTACATCCTTATCCTTTTCCTCTTTCTCCTGTGTGCCTTCTACTCCTTCCCCTCCTCCATCTTCTGACCCTATTTGCCCTCTCTCTTCTCTACCCCTTCCTCCTGCCCCTCACCCTCCCCCTCCCTCACCTCCCCCTTTCACACAGCCACCTCCTCCTCCTCCTCCCCTATACACGGCCACGTCCTCCTCCTCCCCCTTACACACAGCCACCTCCTCCCTATCCCACACTACTACATCCTCCTCCTCCCCCTCCCACACAGCCACCTTTTCCCCCTCCCCCTTCAAGACTACCTCATCCTTCTCCCCTCCCACACCACCACCTTCTCCCCCTCCAACACAGCCACCTCCTCTCCTTCCCCTCCCACATTCTATTCATATCCTTCTCAGCTGGTAATTCATATATGCGTCTCTATCAGCCTAAGCCTTTTCAGATTTTTTATTGATTCACTCTATGTTACTGATTGCACTGCTCTTGTCTAAATAATTTTCTTTGTTAGGTATATTCTCTGTGTGGAAGGTTTTTTTTGAGAAAAATGAAATGAATCAAAATGAAATTCTCTACCAGGTTGAATAAATACAACACATTTTACCAGTAAGTTTTTGTTTGTTTTTTTCAGTCTTAAACTCATTCACTGTATTGCATATTTCTATCAGATTGTCAGAAGAAATCAGCCACTAGCAATGCCAGTACTTCAAAAGGAATTGCAAACCATAATATTAAGTGCACTTCAAATTCAGTGTCATTTAAAACGGCACAAAGTGAGTTATCTGTAGAATAAAGGAAATATTCAATGCTTTGAAATGATTCGGAAATATTGAAGTATGGTTGCACGATGACAACAAGACTTTTCTTTCTCTTCTGGGCAATACCATCAGTTCTTACTTGTCATTACATTGTGTATTGATGTGTTGTGCAGGTCGGAAGCCCAAAATCAAGTCGGAATCTCCCCTTCAGCTGTCCAATGGAGGAATAAGAAAGAAGCCCAAAGACAGTGAGTAATCTACAACAACAGTAAAGAAAGAAGGAAGGACAAAACAGAAATTAAGCGAAAGAGCGTTTGAAAGGCTGGTAAAAAAGGCTGGTGATTCTAATAAGTGTGGGACCCACCTTTTATTACGATTGCTTTGTTTTACTTTGTTTTTGGATGTTTCAGTCATTCCAAACTCGATTTTCATCAAATAAACTTTGAATTCCTCGTAAAATGGTATGCTCTGTACTATTTCATAAGTGTTTTCTTGGTATCTCGCAAAAAGTTTAAAACCCAATTCTCATCTCCACCAATACTGTACCATCCCTTTAAGTGCAAGTTTGTATGCTCCTGTATGCATTTTTTTTTTAACACAAAAGGATCTGTGTTAGAAAGTTTCAGACATTGTTAAAGTAGGAGTTCATTTACCTTTCATTGTGCTGAGAATTTCCTTTTTGTTTTCTGTGTTGCAATTTCTTAATCCGTGGGACCTTTGAACCACCTGCGGCTGCCTCTACATGACGTGTGGGAATATGTTTGTTTGGCATAGTTGTAGGAAATTGTTTGTTTCTCAGCATCTGTGCATCACTCTACTCGGTTACATGAACTCTCCACCAATCCACATGATCAGTCCAAATGATCTGAGTACAGGGCCCTGTTGCATATAAAGATGCAATCAAACATATGTCAGGTGAATCAGCCAATCAGAATTGAGTATTCAGAGACTTATGTTTGATTTTCTGACCCATGTTTGATTTCACCCGTTATGCAACAGGGCCAAGAGAAGATTTTACTTCTTCCTCCTAGGAGCTGAGGTTGACATTGCAATCCTCAGTGGGCGGTGAGTTGGTTCAGTCGGTAGCGTGTCTGCCTCTGACCCAAGTGACTCGGGTTTGATACCTTAGTCTGGACTGAGCAATGTTGTGTGTAATCATACCGTCCCCTCTAGCAAGAGGCAAAACACTCTGTCCCTCGGATAGGACACTAAATGGAGGTCCTGTGTGTGAGAGAGTCACAACTCATGCACTTAAAAGATCCTGCTTCATTCATTCATTGCAAAAGAGCAAGGTGGTTAACCCGGTGAAGTGGTCCTGCCTCACATCCAACTGGACCCCATGGAAGACCAGCTTAGTGTAGCTGAATATGGGCCATTCAGCCATCTTCTCAGATGGAAAATGAACAAACAAACAAACAAAACAACCTCGAAACACCAAAGGTTTCAGAGGGTGACCGTCTTCATATTACTAACGTTGCCCTTTCACGGCAACTCATACTCTTTATTTTGTACAGCACATACAACGTACCTGTGGGAGTTCCTCCTAGAGTTGCTGCAGAACTCGGATACGTGTCCGCGCTACATCAAGTGGACAAGCCGCGAGCAGGGCATTTTCAAACTCGTCGACTCAAAGGCCGTGTCCAAGTTATGGGGCCAGCACAAGAACAAGCCGGACATGAACTACGAGACAATGGGCAGAGCCCTGAGGTGAGTAGAGCAGTGTCCAAAAATTGTGAAATAGACACAATATGTGGCTAATGACAAACTTAGCCACTGTTATCTGAAGCTCCAGAGGTGAATTTGGTGGAGAACTTGTACAAGATGGTGATCACTGAATAGGACTATAATGCACTCCCATTATAACGAACATGACAACAACGAAATTCCGGTTACAATGAAATAAATATCTAGGTTGTAAAATTATCGGCTCTATGTTTTGAATTGTTTATTTGTTCGGTTATAATGAAATTTTGATATAACGAAATAAAACTGCTAGTCCTGAGGACTTTGTTATAACGGGAGTCCACTGTACCATGAAAATTGACTACTTTGTTTAATGCTCCAATTTCAGTAAATTTTGCTTGTTTGTAAATTTCATGGATGAAAGTTAGTTTTGTGCAAACTTTAACATCTCCAAAATTATTGCCTGTTACTATTTTCTTAACACGTCAGTCAAGCTCAAGATGGTCAAAAATTTCCACTATCATCAAATGCTTCCGGTTTGCAGTACTGATGTTACCACAAGTGGCGATAACTTCAGTCCACCAAAATCAAATGATTTGTCTGCACCATAGACAATGAGTTATAGTGTCATTAATGTCACTTTTCACCTTATCCATGCAGAGTTCAGAAATTTCCATCTTCAAAAGTGGGTTTGTTGTTGTTGTTTTTTCTGGGTTTTACCATTTTTCTGATATTTGGCAAACCATATATCTGCCTGCTTGGTTTTATAATATTACAGACATAAAATGTTAGTTCTTGAATGTATTTTGATATTCCACAATAATGCAACATTTATCTCCAGACTGCAAAGGCCACAATGTTTGCATATTTAATGATTACATCATGATAGTACTCCACTTGAAGCTGACAAAATTTGTGCTTTATTTTTGCAACTACTTGAAGCAGTGTGATCACACAGACATTAATGAGTATGATGATTAACCTACAAACTTTCTTTTTCATCATTCCTGGTACTTGTGTAATTGCAGATACTACTACCAAAGGGGGATTCTATCCAAGGTGGATGGACAACGACTGGTGTACAAATTCTGTGAAATCCCCAAAAACATTCGTGAAATTGACTGCAGTTGAGAACAGCACAACGCTATCAACCTGGACTAATAGCACGGGCCCCTCTTCCATTTCTGCCTGACGGATCGGACATTGCTTCTCCAGAGATTCCAGATTATATGTATATATATACGTATATATATATAATTATATACATATAGATATATAGAGAAAGATATATGTCTATGAAATATACTTGACAGAGCTTTCATGGTCTATTGCCAAGTTTCAGGACAAAGTTGTGTTGTGGATGAGTATGTTTTGCAAACATTCAACTGGAATCAAGCCCAGCCCTGATGCTGTCGTGGATTCCTCGGCGGGGAAACCGCTACCCGTATGTATGCCTGAACTGGTAGTGGATCGCTTGAAAAAAGTGTTGTGGCGGTGTGGTCATATGTCAGAAAAGTGCAGCCCCGGGTTCGGTCTGTAACAGATGTTGGGTTGTGCTCGACGTGGCAAGCCTCAGAATTGGCGGGGACTGGTGCACCCCCCGTGACAGCCGCACAAGAATTGGCACGCAGTCGGGCTCGGAATTTCACCGTTTTACACACGACAGGATGGCGCTACTTCATTCTTTCCCACACTAATGAAATATGATTAGCTTGACTGGAGTACTGTATGTTGCAGCACAACACCAGAGTGAGGCCTGTTCATGGACAGCATTTGTTGTGAATACATTCAAATTTGAAGATATTTGTTACTCTCTTTTGTTGTTGTTTTGTTGTGTTTTGTCAATCATTATTTTAAGTTTACAGTCACCCCAAATGGCATGGGGAAAACAAGGAAAGGACACGCCAGTGGAAACAACTTGGGTAGAAAGATTAAGGATTTTGGTGTGACCATTTTATCTGAGTTTGTCAGTCCCCCAAACTGTCTGCCAACCTGTGTTAAATCTGACCTCTGAGGGAACCCAAAGTGGGAAAAAGTGGACACAGCTTGTTCCTCAATTTGTGACCATTCAATGCAATTGGCAGCACAGGGCAAAGACATGGGGTGAGTGGCAGCCATTGGCATCTGGCCCCTCCTTGATCATGTGACCTCATGGTCACATGACCAAGCAAGGATTTAAACCATGAGGTCATATGACCTCATGGTCACATGACCCAGCAAGGATTTACACAATTAGTTAGTTCAGTGCTTGGGTGAGCAGAGGTGCATGACACAATACAGTGTCAGTTTTCCATTTCGAGAGTAAAGGATGCATTATTCTCCATTTGATGATGTATGTTATCCTTAGGGGGGAAAAAGTACTGAAATACAGACATTTTACAGCTGTGAAAGATGATCACGTCAGTAGTTTTTAAATGGTCTTGACTAAGCTCTGTTCATGTTGATCAAAATTACATACCCTCGTGGAGAGAGTGCTTTTAGAGTCATGTGAAATAAGGGAAAAGAGGGTGATATCCCGTTTCGTTTTAACATCTAGATAATTAGAATTACCTTTTCGGAATGTAGACGACGAGAGAAAAATTTGTGTATATATGTTTTCATTGGTTATTTATTATGTTTTATGTTGTTTGTTTAAAAAGAAAAGAACATGGAGTGATATCGAGTCTCGTAAGTAGAAATACAATGGATGGATCCTACAAATGCAATTGAAAAACTTTCAAAATATTTCCATCTCGTGTGTGTTTTTACCATTCCATGTGAGACTTACTTTGTTAGTTTTCTGGTTATTCCATTTCCAAAGCAGTAATCCCTGTAGTGTGTCAAGTTGCGAAGCCCAAACACTTTGTTGTCATTGACGTAGTTCAGCTTTCATTGGACACATCTGAAGATTGTTTGATGTGTATGATTCATCTCATTACTCTGTAGATACATGTATGACTTGCAGTAGACCTGGCTTGTTTCATCTTTATTGGTGTATGGACAGGGGCTGAAATTATGCCAAATGTGCTGCTCCGTGTCCAGACGAGAATTTCTATGTGCGGCAGAAATTCACACACGTTTGTTGTGTCATAAATGTATGAAATTGTGTGAACGCATTCAGGGAGAACTAAAAGCAACTCTCACTTTTGATTGGGAAGATGGGGGAAGATAATGTTCGTTTTCTCACAGATGGTTTATGTTTGCTATGCACATGTTTGATAATTCTAATGTCTTGTGGTAATCATTCTACTGGAAAGACCTTAATTTCAACCTTATTGTCAGATTTACTATGCTGGTTATTGTAGCATTTAGATTGACTTAAAACAGTGTGGGGCTTTTTTTCGTCAAAGTACACATGTTGAAACACATTTTTAGCTCAATCAGTTAGAAACAGCCATGAGGTGGTAGCACTTTAAAAAAAAAAGATGTATGCTGTGCAAAATGAAAATTATATTCTGACAATGAATTATGGACATGGGTAGTACAATGAAATTTTTGTTATTGTTTGTGACTTGCGCATTGTGACAAAGATTGTCAGGATATATAGCTGTGGTCCTGCACTTGATTCAGGAAAAAAAAAAAAAAACATGAGGAAGGTCTTTTAATGATATGTGTGTCATGTTTTAAATCTGTTTTAAACCTGTCTAACACTTTTTAAAGACCTTTTCCCCCAGATCGAGGACAGCGAAGTTGAAAAAAAAAATGCTCTATTTCAGGGTGACTTTTTAGTGAGAGAATTTATAGACAGTTTTAGTGATGTAGCACAGTAAGCTTTGTGGTGACTTGGTGAAGTTAACTGCCTTTGTCCATTAGCGCATGTTACATTGTTGCCTTTGTGGCTTGTCATGCATGCATTGGCATCGTGCTATAGGTAGTTGTGTGTTTGTGTGTGCCACACATTTTTTTTTTGAGGGGAATGAGGATGGGGGGATTGTTGTAGATGTTCACTTCACTGCCATGTTGAATAACGTAGTCTGAACAGTTATTCTAAATCAAATTCTGGCCTCACTCAGGGATGTAATATGAGTTAATGCCTCCCATGTCATTCCTTGGTCTGGACTCATGCATGAGCAGGGTCTCCTAAATACATGAGATTTTTGTCTGTCTGTTTGTATGTTTCTTTCCATTTTGTGGGGGGGGGGGGGATAGGGAGGGAGATGATGATTTACTTTGTCTGATATGAACATTTGATGTACAAGATGGTGACTTAGATCCCGAGGTTAATATCTTAATTCTGGCCTATGATGTGCTTTGTTAAGATTTCTATTCCATCTTGATATGTGCATGTGCAGTGATGTAGTTTTGTGTGGGAAATTTGAGCACTTTCCCCAACAAATGTATGATCTCTGTTCTGAAAGTATATGTCTGTGAATGCAGGCCCAGTTCAAATAGTGTTTTTTGATGGGTAGAAGGGATAGATTGCACTTTAGCAGAGTGAAAAGCTCTGTCATTTGAACTTTGTCCGAACTGCACAGACATTAGCTCATCTGTGTGTAACACATTACTAAATTTTCTTTCCTGGACTCGAACGATGTACATATTCGCATCCCTGCACGGAAGGATTGCGACCATTGCAAAGTGATAGTATGGTAGACAAAGCGTTTTCAGGGGGCATTGCGTTATTCCAACTCATTTCTTGCCAACATACTAAGAAAGAGACAGAAAAAAAAAAAAAGGTTACCTTGAATATCATGTACAAAATGTAGATGCTGTATGTAGTATGAGCAATGTATATTGACAGATTTATTTTCATAATTTCATGTCAATGATTCAACCAGTGAGAAAGGATGATCCTCTGTGGAGAAATATTTGTCCGTGAACTTAAAGCTCTAAAGAATGATCGTATCAGTCATTTTGATAATATGTATCTGATTTGAACTCACAATGTGCTCATTATTTGAAATAGATACATACAGCCATATCTTTGATTGTTGACTTTGGTTCATCACAGAAACATGCATGGTGTAGGCATACTGCATGAGATATACGTTGATCAGATGAATTCTGCTGGATCTGTTGACAACAGACATTTGGTATGCATGGCCAATAATGTCCAGGTATTCTTCACTCTTTCTAAGTGATCATGATGGGATTATTTTCATTTTATTTTATTTTATTTTTAGCATGAGAGTGGAGGTAATGGATGTTACAGTGTGATGCAACTTATCTTGTGAAGCACATGTGTACAATTGTAGTAAGTTCTGATGTTTTAAGTGGAGTTGGTACTGTCTATAAAGTCTTGTCACAAAGAAACTTTCTCTGTAAATATGACGTGTACATGACAAAGAAGTGACTACATTATTTTTGATGCAATGAAATTTATATGTACATTTTGTTTTACTGTCTTGTGTTCATGTTTGAAAATGTGACTTTGAATATGAGCAAGGATTCCAAAAAAGAAAAAGTTCATACAAAAGCAAAGAATGTTGTCCACGGCTGAAGTAAGAACACCAATCCTGGTGTTCCTTTGTTCATTGCCCACATTCCTTCCATATGTAACATGATCATCCACAAACAAAAGACCACTCTTTTAGATTTTCAGCCAGTGTACTTAATGCGGCAGTAATGTGGAATATTGCATCGCTGGTCCTTTAAGGGCAAGTTGCACAAGTATTATCTCATTTTGCTTTCCAAATTACCCACCCAACATAAATTCTTCATGCTACCTTTTCTTTTAGCTGCTGTTAGCCACAGTGGCCCATGCAGATATTTCTACTGTACGTAGTGCCTCGTAGCCTGCATTAAACACTGACTTTCATCACCACTTGTGGGCCATTGATGAGTGCAGCACATTACTAAAGAGACAATGCATTACACTGCCACAAATACAAACAAAACATATGCAGTGAGTATAACTGTAGTAAATCAAGAGGAATTCTGATTTTGTTTTTTATACCTTGAGCTCATCAGCGGATTATGTTCTGATTGGGCACTGTCCAACCTGCATGTTTTTGGTTACTTTGATCAGGGGGCAACATTTGTCAAATTGATAGTGTATTTTGCCATGGCAAAGGTTTCAACAACAGTTAGCCATGCAGGAATTGTATTTTTGGTATTTGCAATATGGCTTCCTTTTTAGTACATCGACAATCCATGCTTCTACCGAAGATGGGAGCTGCCCCCAAACACAAATTTCCTGAACGAATTAACATTTCTGGCTGCTTCAGGTGTACCTTTATTGCTCTTGTATGCTTGACTTGTTTTGTGTGCAAGAGATGTATGGTTTTAATATGAATTCAAGTAGACATCATTTGGATTTCATTTTATTGTGTTTTAATTCTACAATTGTATACCGGTAATTTACATTAAACAGGTCACTGAGTTCACTCCAAAAATGGAATGTGTTTTTTGCTATGTAAGTTTTGTGATGGGGTCAGATAGAACAGTTTGGTCCTCTCTTTCTGGTCCGTTCTACATCCATTCCTCTGTGCATCATTGTATAGGGAGCATCTCTTCACAGCGACAGGAATGCCCTGCATTATCTGTGTTTTCCAAATATTGCTTCACTGACAAAGCGTTTTTGTCAATTATTTTTAGTTTATCCTCGGTATCTTGAGGTGAGACTAGTGTGACCAATACTGGTATGATGTACAGTGTTCAGATGATATTTGTCGATAAAAAAAAAAAAAAAATGAGAAAATACAAGAAATTTATACATATGAAATTTTGCAGCTCTTGTGTTTCTTTTCTTCTCTTGGTTTCTATGAACATTACAGTCCCTCCCTCCTCCCCGAAAAAGAAGTTATTGTATTTGGATGATTGTTTTCTAAACAATATTTAGCCAAAATCTGTGTACATATGCATGTGAATGCACAAGTATCTGTGTATGTTTGTGTGAGAATGTTTTGATTGGGGGGGGGGGGGGGTGGGGTTGTAAGTGCATGGTAGAATGGAATGTGAAAATGGGAAGGGGGGGGGGGGGGTGTGGTGTTACCAATATACCAGTACTGCTTCAGCAGTGAATGCACAAATTCACAATTGGTACATTCCTACATGTGTGTATACGTGTTTGTAAATAGTACCACTGGTATGTTTGTGTTTATTTTGTGTGGCCACTAAGGAAATACTGTACGTGGTTATGAGCAAACTACTACAGGAACCACGGCTGGAGGATTACCTGTGGGCCAATAAACGTGAGTCTTGCTAAAGGGCACAACTGCTGCTGCACTGCTGGCAGATTGATCCAGGAACCTTAACTTTTAGAAACCATGTTTTATCCACTGAGCCACAAGGGCTGGACCTGGTCACTTGTTGGCAGTAAGGACCTTGTTGCGACATAAATTGTCACGGAGTTGGCAGCATAAATTGTCACCCTGTCACAAATTGTTATCTGGCGATAATTTTTGATGCTTGTTGCAGTTCCCAATTTTTGACCTTGATGGCAACAGTTTGTAATGGCAAAAACAACTGTTGCGACATGAATTGTTGCCACGTCAAAAATTGTTGCCCCCACCTCGGGGCGACAATTTGTGTTATATACCTCATATATAGAATCCTCTCATCTGATTGGTTAAAAGCGAAGTCATGAAAATAGCTGTGCCCCATTTTTGATTTACTGTGCCCGGCAAATAAATAGGTTTCGAGACAGTCGCGACCCCGTACACATAGATCGCTCATATGTACGCACCAATGATACGACCGCCGCGCATTCGATCAGCGTGTTGTAAAAGAGACTAGCGGTCACTGTGCCCTGTAAATACGTTTGGAGACAATCGCAACCCCGTACACTGTATACGTACACATAGATGATCACTGCACTCATGTACGCACCAATGATACCACCGCCGCGCTGTCGATCAGCATTGCTATACGAGTGCTGTAAAAGAGACTAGAATCTATATTTTCAGTATCTTTATTTCGGAATCTATATTTTCGGTATATAAAACAAATAATGACTGCTTGATATTCGGGGCACAGTTGAAATTATGTAGGCCCTCGGTGATATGAAAACCATAACCATACCCTCAGCTTCGCTTCGGGCATAGTTACGGTTTTCACATCACCTTGGGCCCATAATTTTAACTGTGCCCCTCATAGCAGTCATTATTTGTATAATGGAGTGTGTGTGTGTGAGTGTGTGTGTGTGTGTGTATTTGGAGTATAATAATACAATATGTGGAAACTGTGCATGTGTGGTGGTTGTATAGTGGTAGTGGTTTGTGTGTATACGTGTGTCTGTGGATACATGACGTATGTGTATAGGGTGTGTGCATGGTGATGCGTGTTTGTGGGCACAGTTTTGTGCCTGCATGAGTGTATATCTGAGGGGTTTGGTGTACGTGGGCTATATGTACTTGTACGTATATGTGTTGTGTGCCAGTGTTCGTGTGTCTACGTAAGCACGCAGGAGATAAAAGGAACGAAACATTCAAGCGACACAATTCCCACAACACGCACAGCACTCCATCACACACACACACACACACACTCACACGCACAAACGGACACTCAATTATCATGTGCGCGCGCACATACTTCCTTGAAACCTCACCGTGACTTCTTACATGGCTTGTTTGCATGGATGTAGCCATGTAAGTTATGTTTTGGTATTTCAATGACTATGTCAAGAATGATATTACCCAGCAAAATGTGCTTTGAAGCCGGGCGACAATTTTTGCCGCCAGCCCTCATCATAAATTGTCGCCAGACAACAATTTAAGACGGGGCGACAATTCAAGACGCCAACTCCATCAAAATTTTTCGCCTGTTTCAGGGGGCGACAATTGCAACAGTCCTAATTGTACTGGAAGGGTCCACACGATAGAGGAAGATCCTTACGAACACGTGTAACAATATTTACATTATCAAGAACTGTAGGCCTAAGTGTGTAATATTATGTGTGTGTGTGTATTTGTGTGTATGTATGTCTTCTCCCAAGAGGCTTTAATTGGGGATATTGTGTTCCATTTCAGGCTACTGGGATGCATTTCACACTGGGCATATGCAAACAATTTAAAAAGTGCCCTCTTCAGGCCCTAGGAGTAACTTACGGGAATATACAAAGTGCACCTGCCTGTTCTGCATATTCAGTGCCTGAATGTAGGCACATGGTAGGTTCTACTTCATACTATTCAAACGGGGAAATTCAAAAAATTCTACACATATTTTAAATTGTTGTGCACTTATACACTACATGAAGCCTTTTTTTTTTCTTTTCTTTTCTTTTTTTTTACGTAACTAAAGTGAATTTAAATATTATTTTTTTTATGGTTTTCAATTTCATTGTGTTTATATATAGCATGGACCCATGAAATAATCTCGGAAATTTTCTTGTGACTCCAACCATGCTTAAATACATATAAAGTACCATCTATAATACAAGAGACCCGCGGGTCTAGCGCTCACCTGAGTATCGCAAGTTCACCTTTCACGCAGTCACTAATCTAAATTATTCACAGCTCTACCAAAATTTGACCAGGCATTCTCAAGTAGAAGATGAAAATATACAATAAGGGCCCAAATTTTTTTAAGATTCCTTAATTATTGGGGATTGGGGCCCCCTGGGGCCCTATGGGTGGGGCATGGTGCCCATTTTGATAAATTTAGATCCTGACCCCCTAGGGATGCTACCTGCCAAGTTTGACGAAAATCCATCATGAGGTTTTCAGGAAGAAGATGAAAATATACAATTCAGGTCCCCATTTGGACCTTCCCAACCTACCCCCCCCCCCACCCCTGCCCCCAAGAGGGGCACCCCTGGATCTCCTATGAACAAACTCAAAACTACAGTCATTAATGTACTCACTCAATAGTATTATCTTAGCTCTATAACTTCTGATTCTAGAGAAGATTTTTAAAGATTCCTTCATTTTGGGGGTTTGGGCCCCCTGGGGGCCCCCTGGGTGGGGCATGGTGCCCATTTTAACAAATTGAGATTCTAACCCCTTAGGGATGCTACCTGCCAAGTTTGGTGAAAATGAGTCATGGGGTTCTAAAGAAGAAGATGAAAATGTACAATTTAGGCCCCATTAGGACCCCTCCTCACCCCCTCCCCTGGGTCCCAAGGGAGGCACCCCTGATTCTGCCATGAACAAACTTGAAACTACAGTCATCAATGTACTAACTCATAGCATTAACTTAGCTCCATCACTTCTGGTTCTAGAGAAGAACATTTTTATAGATTCCTTAATTTTGGGGGGTTTTGCCCCCTGGGGGCCCCCTGGTTGGGGCATGGTGCCCATTTTCACAAATTGAGTTCCTAACCCCCTATGGATGCTACCTGCCAAGTTTGGTGAAAATGGGTCATGGGGTTCTCAAGAAGAAGATGAAAATGTACAATTTAGGCCCCATTAGAACCCCTCCCCACCCCCTCCCCTGGGTCCCAAGGGGGGGGGGGGGCACCCCTGATTCTGCCATGAACAAACTTGAAACTACAGTCATCAATGTACTAACTCATAGTATTAACTTAGCTCTATCACTTCTGGTTCTAGAGAAGAAGGTTTTTACAGATTCCTTAATTTTGGGGGGTTTGGGGCCCCCTGGGGGCCCCCTGGGTGGGGCATGGTGCCCATTTTAACAAATTGAGTTCCTAACCCCCTAGGGATGCTACCTGCCAAGTTTGATGAAAATCGGTCCTGGGGTTTTCAAGAAGAAGATGAAAATGTAAAAAGTTTACGCACGACGGACGACGGACGACGGGCGATCGCAATAGCTCACTTGAGCCTTTGGCTCAGGTGAGCTAATAAAGCCTGTGGCATCCTGCTGGGGCGATGGCTTACAAATTGGGGGAACAATTCATTTTTTCTCTCTAGAAGTACCTCATTTTTTCTTTCAAGATATCTACCCAAAGATGGTCTCATGTGACTTCAGTGAACCCACACATGCACACATACACACACACACACACACACACACCTATCATATCACCAACTCATTTTACAAAACTCTAGTCAAATCACTAAAATGCACATTCTTATTCTTTCTGTAATAAATAAAATTTTCTTTAATTTTCAACATATCTACATGGAAACAGGTATACTGTGTATCTTCCTCACAGGTACACAAATTTCCACTGTTCATTCATCTACACTTTGTACACATTTGTACTACAGCTAAAGATGTAGAGTGCCAAAAAAAAAATAAATAAATAAATAAAAATGTTGATTAAGAGGCAAAAATATTAACCCAGTTTAAAAAGTTGACAATCTGCATATCACACAGAGAAATATACATGTGGGCAACTAATTTACTGGTTACTCATTCCATGTCTTCTTGGTTACAATTTCTCATATTCATCCCCATTTCTTCACTTTCCTTCTGACGTTTATCACATGAAAGTTGGGGGTCATCATTTGGTGTGGCGCAGTTGTGACCCTGTGAATTGTGCACTGTACTTCTGCATAGGAAGTTAGGGGTTCAAGCCATGCCAAGGCCCTTGTGGTCTAGAAGCATGACAGAACCAACAACAAAGTGGCTGCCACAGTTGCATTTTTTCCCCCCGAAGAGTACCATGAAATAAAGGAGTGGGCACATCATGTGTGCCAATTTGATTCCAACAGACTACTAGGGTAGTAGTAGTACATTGTGAAGTGCATCAAGAGCTATGGCAGAGTAGAAAGGTGGTATATACAAACTGCATTATATAATAACAATCAAAATAGCATTTAACCTTCCTGAAGTCAGGTTTCCTACTATCCACACCTACAATCTACTTCAAAGTGTTGATTCAATCCACTGCATAGGACCTATACAGATGTTATCAGGTTTAATAGTAGTTAAAGGTTCTGTTACAGAAATTTTCCAGGAAGTAGGACACTTCCACACAGTCACCAAATAGACACCAAGACTATCACAATCATTAACATGGCATAAGAAAGTTTTCCAGCCTTTAAAAGTTTTGATATACAAAGCATACTGATCAGTATCAAAAGACTCGGTGACATGCTTTCAACCACCTAACAATGGTGAAGTTTGCAGAAAACAATATTTGGTAATTCTGCAACCTGTAACTTTTCTGAATACATGTGTATGCATAATAATTGTCATATGTCTGACATCTGGAAGTACATCACTGCACAATAATCACAATTTGTAAATTATTCTGACAGAGCCAAATATAAAGATATTAGAATAGTTATGGGTGGAGTACATGTAACTCATACAAGGTGACTGTGTCGCGGACCTCTGAGCTCTTTAAGCAGCAGACCCTGGGTTCAAATCCCTTGGACAAGATGCTTCATCTACAATGCTTCTCTTAACCCAGGTAAGTGTATAGATACAAGTGAGTACCAGTCTGTTCAGAGGAACTGATAATGGCTGAGGTCTATGACAAGGCAATGATGACACTGTACTAGAGGCAGGAGGAAGGGGGGGGGGGGGTCCCACCTCCCTGGTATAGAGGTTACTGCGAATAGATAAGAAACATATCATGAGGATCCTTATCAAGATTACAATTATCACGATTGTGATGATGATTATGATGATGATGATGATGATGATGATGATGATGATGATGAGCAGTATTGACAGTGTCATCATCATCATCATCATCATCATTGTAATCATCATTGTAATCCTCACCATCATCATTCTTGCAAGCATGCTATGACCTTTCACAAAGCCAAGGTAGAGTCACAACCAAGCTAGCAAAAACACACACAGACACACACACACAAACATCCAGCACTCAGCATTCTACACTGCTGGTTCTCACAAGTACTCCACAGTTGTTGTTACAGAAAAAAAACTAAATAAAAATACACAAACACATGATATGACTTCAGTGTGAGGTAATGTATTACTATATGGCCATGAAGGATATGCATAGGTAATGGTACATATTTTTCTGGTCCCTGATCCTTGTATTCATTCTGAGAACAGATGTGTGACAAATTGGATCCTGCATACTCTCTCAATATGGGGCATATACATGTACATATTACTTCCTGTTTATGGATAACATAAAATTAGTTTTCATTATGCCCTCCCCATTACCTTATCTTCATATCTTCATGATATGATTTGTGCCCCACATTTGGTGTGGGAATATGGCACATCTTCATACAGAATCGGTGATGCATATATATTGTACATGTACCTTGTATGAAATCCCAGCATACAAGTCCTTGGGTAAATGAAAGAGTCTTCAATGATTTTGGCATGAAGCTCTTTTAACAAAAACTTCTCTACAGTCTTATGGACTTCAATAAATTAAACTAATCATGTCACAATTTTCAGAATAAATTACAATTATAACTCCTATAAAAATGTACAATATTTCATCTCTGTCTCATTCGGTTTTGTGCTTTCATATATTACAAACGTGCAAGAAGACATCCATAGGGTTGCTTATGTACACACATGTTATTTACAACAATACATGACAGCTTTTGCTCGTGCAACAAGGGCATACCACCATGGCACACACAGAGCAGCACATTTGATAACGATATTAAAAACAAATGAATGTTAATGCCACACAACATCTACAACGTTAAAAACCCCTTTGTTTCTGCCAGTATGTGATCATAGAGTTACACACAATGCATACATAGAGCTGCAATACGTGGCCGACTACGTCCTCAGATATCTTTGTGACTTATTATAATAGCTACATAGGTCCTGTATAAGCCATATATTGTGAGGGTTTTCCATTTCCTGCGAGTTGGGTACTATTCACAAGGTACTATTCACAAATTTTAAAAAATGCAAAAATATTCATTTTGATCCTGCCATGAATGTGATGTGCACATGAACATTTTTCCATCTATTGCTGTACTCCATGTTCACAGATTTAAACACTCGCGATATTCATTGCAACTGATTGACAGGCTATATTGTCGAGAAGTCCAATTCGAGAAAAATTAGACTTGCTAAATACATGTCGGATACAATATTTTGCAAGGGAGGAAAGACATAAGCCAAGAGCAGACTGCTCCACTTCAATTGGATTGTTTTGTTTTTCCTTCAAATTTCACTAACCGTCACTGGGTAAATCCATTTCTTTTTTTCCTCCATGATCTTATTACCTCCGCCAAGTGAGGAGGTTATGTTTTTGTTACAGTTGGTTTGTGTGTTTGTTTGTTTGTTTGTTTGTCCTTGTGCAAAACAACTCAAAAAGTTTTGCACGGATTTGGATGAAACTTGCAGGAAAGGTTGATAATGACACAATTAAGAAATGATTAAATTTTGGCAGTGATCCGAGAATATTGGGGGGATTTATGAATGATTTTTTATATTTTGACAGGTAGGGTCAATGAACTTGGGAGTTGAAGCTGCGCATTTTTTATGTTTTCAAACGCGCACTAAAGTGCATGCTCTAGTTTCTGCTAGGGCGAGGCGCGCCGCGCAGCTGAGGGTTTATGACGTAACAAAGGCTTCTATATTGGGAAATTGGGCGATTTTTCAGCATGTATACCTATGGGTGTGGAAATCACTGATCTCCATGGAAGAGTCCAAAGAGCTTTTCCCCAGAGGTGGAGAGGAGAAAAATCTCTTTGGGAAGAGCAAGATCACCGGTGGAAAGTAGCTGCTTGGCGGAGGTCTGCGCTCTCAGAGTGCTTTTCTAGTTTTGTGTGTGTGTCTGTGTGTTGCTTTTCTGTAATATACATTGACATTGACCCTCTACACGTATAACACAACTCTACCAAAATGTTAAAACTGACCTGGTACATGAATTCAAAATCCATCTTAGCACATATTTCTTGCATAAGATATACTTGCATGTATATACACAAATACTAGCTGATAAATATATTCCTTTTGTATGAATCTTTTCCAAGATGCAATGGACATGTATCGTGAATTCTTAGGGATATTAAAAATGTCCCATGATGCATCTTGTTTCTTTTGAATGATGCTTCTGCAACAGAATATATGAATATATACCACAGAGTATACATTATATGCAAATCTCTCTCTGAGCTTCTCTGATTGGTTGAAAGTTGATATAGTCCTCGTGGTCAGACTGTCTTTTGATCACATATTTTCGATATGAAATACACTCCCTGCACAAACGTAACACTGACAATGGTTAAAATCATTCTTGTGAAACAAAACCACATTGTTTCTGGTGCAGTCCATCAGGTTGAAGGTGCAAAGGCACAATTACTGACATCGCAGTGTAAAAATGCATCGCCTTGAGTGTGCAGACATAGTTGACAATATTACAAGCACAGAGCACAGTGATCAGTTACCAAAACTTTGTACACATGTACAGCCTCTTACAGATACACAGCACACTACATATTCCAACAATACACCACACAGAGGTTGTTGGTTTGTTTTTGTTTTTTACATTCACTGAACTGATCAACTTCTATGACGCAGCTAGCTCTGTGAGAGTGAGCATACAGGAGCAGAAAGAAACACCACAACAAGATCGAGAGCAATTTGAGGTAGCTTCCACAGCCAAAAGGAGGTACAGTGTAAATGTGTGCTGGTGGTTGACTACATTAAAATGCAGCTGTGTAATCAAATCACAAGCTCTGAACCTTGTGGTTTACAGCAACAGCAGTGCTACAAAGTTATTTCTTTTTCTTTTTACTTCCTCCACGTAATGGCACAGGTCACAATCATGGCTTCCCTAGTGCACAAATAAACAGTCAACACTACATCTGGGAAATTTTGATTAACATTTTTAAGCTTGCGCCTATTCAGATTGAGATGGCCACCAGAAAGCAGGATGAGTTTATGTACACCGAAGTCCATAACTTACTGTGGTTGGCTTATTTGAAAACAAGCCCTGGATTCCTTGCGGCTGTGCCCACCGCAGTGTAGGGCCAACCACTTGCATCTTCACAATACATAAACACTTGCTTTGCAGATGATGAAAAAGAATGAACAAACAAACAAACAACATTCTATCTGGTGGGCTACTTTGTCATTGCACAAGAGTCATGGGTACCATTTAGCAGCACACCACGGAAGAGCCAAATACTAAAAATGTCTAGACATTTGCAATACTCAAGAAAGTCTGGGTCCATGTAAGCATAAATCCAGCAGGTAATCAGAAATCCAGACTACCATAAAGAAGTTTATCCAGCAACATGTTTGCCATCAGAATAAATGTGCAGAAAGATATCAATAGATTAATATCAATCCTGTACTAAACCCTGAAAAAAATGATAATAATGATAATTAGGACTGATACAAAAAGTGAAGTTTGTGCACTGGAACAATACTCAACCCTGTCATTCACATCAAAAATATCTTCCAACTCCCAGCATTCCTACAATATGTGGTTATATTTTCAAGTGACGCGCCTAAAATTCAAACTAGAGCCTTGTTTGTTTGCCGACATATTTTTTCTCAACCCATTATTGTGTGCAAAGTGAAATCAAAAAGAGCACAATTGCTAAACAACATTAAATCCTGACATATCTTTATCTAGCAATAAAGTGATAGCCACAGTTGTGTGATATTATCATAAAATGTGCAGTATTCCTTCCTCCTACTTAAAAAAAAAAAAGAGGAATAAAATCAACAGAGAAATGATATTTTTCACTGCTCTCTTCCAACATAAGTCAAGCACATCAAAGTCTTATGTGGCCTCTGAAACTACAGTAAGTATTTATACTGGATAAGTTTGAGCCATTTGAGACAAAAACAAAACAAAACAAAGTACACACATTCTGTTCTCATGCTGCACTTTTTCCTTGACCACACTGGGCTGCCTGCTGGGGAGGTAAGTCATCATATTTCATGACCGATAGCTGGCTTACCGTCTGACCTCATGACAGAGATTCTGGAGGATCCGAGAGATAGCATCTATTCAAATGCCATGGGATTACACCCACTACCTTCTTTAATACACTGATGAGACAAGCTAGACTATTTCACCAGGCTGCAAAGAATTAATTGAAGAGCCATTTTTTTCTTTCTCGCTCTACTGATGCATTACCATTGCGGCATGAAAGCCAATCCTCTTTCATGTCGTGTTTGTATTCTTCCCAACCCCAAACCCTCCCCCATCAATATCACGCTAAGGTCAGAGCACAGCCTTTGGATTGATTCCTTTTCAATTGCAATGGAAGCACACGCTGAGGCAGTTCTCAGTAATCTACAAAAATATGATATCAAAAATTACAGAAAATCTGAAAAAAATAACTGCAATAGCAACCATAGACACAAACACACACAAAATCTTACTATTTCACACACATACCAAGAGATAAGGAGCCCTATTCTCTTATATAGATTACAAAAAAGATATTGTGTGCAGTAACACACATTCAGACAATTTTCCACTTGATTATATCTCCAGTCTTATCTACACACACCATATGAGCTCTAGGACTTGTTATTACACATTTTTATGTCAAGCTCCTTCCAAAAGGTAAAAGCTTTCACTGGTACACTCACACATTTTTTTCCTCCATATGAGCTTGTAAATGGCTATTCCCCACCCAAACAATAATATAAAAAATCAACAAACAAACACAAAAGAAGGTAGAGTGACAATTACTTCTGTTTAAGTACAAAGAGACTAAATATAATTTTTCCATCCCCATTGGTCACCTAAGTCCATCCAAAGCTACACTGACCTGTAGAGCACTGCTCTAAGCACATTTACTGCAAGAACTCTCACTAAATCATCATCATCATCATCAAAAAAACAAAACAAAAAATCATTAACAAATATGCCTTCCAAAAATCATAAATGCTTGAAACAATGCCTTAAATAAATATGCTGCAATTTGTGACTGTTTAAAAGACTGATCTTGATTTAGGAACAACTGTAATCAAGTTGACCTCCAAAAGTACAGAGATGTTGTCTTTTTCTATTGGGATAGTTGCTATGGCAACAATAACCTTGACGTTGGAGAACATAGATTCCTGCCATGACCCCCATGAAAGCTCTGAGGCAATTGCTCACACCTTAGAATAGCTCGGACAGGTGAACCACTCGATTGTGACAAGGACTCGAATGAACACCTTTTATTGATGGTACATCCTTTCCATGCTGTAACCCATTCAATATCTTATCACCCTTTAAAGGCCCCCTGACATCCATTACATGATATACACATATGTATAAACTCTCTAGAACTATTTGATCAAAATATGTTTTGTAGATGTATAGAATTTCACGTTTCCTTTTTCTCCTCTGCACCCACTAAGCGCCCCTAAAAATAAGAATAAAAAAAAAAATTCCTTTCACAATGTTATCAAGAGGAAATTCAGCTGAAAAGAGCATCGCAGTGCTTTAATGGTATTTTATCAATTTTGCCTTGACTTATGCACAAACTCACGATAGCAAAGTAGGATAGGTGTCACGGAATTAAGCATCAGATAGTATGATAGCATAATAGACATTTCTATGTGGGAAATGTTCCATGACTGTGAGCAAAGGTATGCAAAGTATAGAATTATATCATACCATCCTGGTCTCAGTAATGGGCGCTGGTGCACCCAGTTTTTGCAAGGTGCACATGAGGTATTTTTGTCCTCATAAATCATTTCAGCTGAATTCACTGCTGGAGATATCACAAAAGGCTGGAGCTTAGTGGGTGAGAAATAATAAAAAATGAAATGATCAAAAACACTTGATACACATTTCAAGCAAATAATTACTGAATTTGTGACCTGAAGACCTATTCATTTCAGCAGAACTTATCATCGACTCACGACTAGGATTGATTGGATGTCAGTGGGCCTTTAATGGCACCAGGGGGGGGGGGGGGGGGCGGGAGGAGTTGAGTGGGAAGGATGAAAGTGGGTGGGCCGAAGGTACCATTTATTAAAAAGGAAACAAAAAACATCATCACTCCAACTCATTCAAGCAGCCACATCACACGCGACATTGAGGCAGCCAATCCCGAAATAGAGTGAAGATAATAAATTTCCAATTCAGGTAATCCCTCTATGCTCGAGGTTTCAAGGATTCCAATTGCTCATGTTGTTGTGCCATAAACGACTGCAATTATTCTCGGGCGAAACCAAACGCCATGTCCACATGAATCGCACAACGCAAGGGGAAACAGCCTATTCACCAATTCATAGAGATGAGTAGGAGAGGATCATACAAGAATGTAGTAAAATAAAAGGCTCCACACTGCTCTTTGCGTTTGTTGACTGTCAACAAAAATCACAGGAGAGATTAAATCTAATACATTTCTCAGTCCGATACTCGCTATACAAGCACCCTGGAGAGACAAAGTAGTATGCCTGTGGCAACAACATCTCATTGTACTGCAAGGCTCAACACACACACACTTGTTTATCAAATGCAATGCCATGTCATGTTTATGTCAAATTCATAAACAGAGTAAACTCCAACTCACAGAATGGTGAAAGCTTCATCAAAGTCGGACACAAAATAGAGAAGTTACAGGATCTAAAAGTTACAGGATTTAAAAGTTTCAAAGAGGCTTCCATAGAACAGTGACATTGGTTAAGACCAAATATGCAAATTAGCTCAGGTGATGATGTCATCACCTCACATTGTCTCCTTGACCTACATGCCAAGTTCTACTGAATTTCATTATTTCACAAGAAATCACAAAGAAAAGCATGAATTTGTAACATCAGAATATTGTTTCAATAGAGCAATAATGCCTTTTACAGTAATAGTAACTTCTATTCTTACATCCAGTGTCCTACAAGTGAAGATCATTGCACTCTTCGATGATATCGTAACAAGTTTTCCACAAGAAAACAAGGAAGAAAGCTAAGTGGCGAATGGACCAAACCATGGCCTCGGCCATAATGAAATCAACTCATGGAGTGTCATCTAAGGTCACATGAAAAATAAAACAAACCAAAACAAACCAAACCAAAAAAAAAACAAACAAACAAACAAAAACAAAACCCAGTATTATTCTTTCTCTCTATTGTTACGTTACTGCTATTGCTGCTAGCCAGAATATCAACCCATTTTCTAAAGCAAGACATAGAGACTCACACATAAATAAGGTATAGGCATTGAAAGTGTACTGTAAAACGAGGAATGTTCGCGTGCATCTTAATTTCGCGAGAGCCAAGATTCGCGAAATCATAATGCACGTGAAAGTTCTTGCCTACACTATATGCATTCAATGCTATAGACAACTCGCAAAAATTTTATGCCGCGAAAAAGGCCGTCGGCTCCAATTTGCAAAAATTCCATGCAGCGAAAACATCTTGTTTTACAGTATCAAGTCAGTTTCACAAACTAGAACAAAAAAAAAGAAATGGCGCACTCACTCAATCACTTGCCATGTACAGCTCCCTGAGTTTTACCCTCAATGTGCTAATGTTGGAAGGTTCCACTAGCACTGTGTACATATACAGGCTGCCTGCAGAGATGTCACAATTTAACCATTTGGTCTAAAACATCTAAAAAATGAAATAAGCCTCTGAAAGAATGTTGTCTAGAGGTAATGAAAGAACAAATTTAGTTAATGATGATGAAACACATGAAAAATGATTTTTTTAAAAAAATGTAATTTCCATAACAAATGTGCAGTCTTCGACAGAGAAGAACACTACATGTTGCACTGCAGCAAAGTGTATTATTTTTGTAGGAAAGAAAAAAACTATTAAAATGGGGTCTTTTATGAGTGAAAATTGTGTGCACAACTGACACAAATATTTTATTAAAAGATTTTTTTTACACCTTTAAAGAACTCACTGTTTATTTTGTTATCTACTTCTTTTATTTATTTATTTATTTTTTTTTTTTTTGCACTGGTATTATACAGTACAAAGTACTGGTGTTAATGTATTTATGTTTTGCTGCACTGCAACACGTAGACTACTCCAGCTCGTAATTTACATCAGAAATTTTATCTCGCATAATTGGGGGCTAAATGCTATACAATATTTAGTGATATTGTGACTATCACCTGTCTGCAAAAATCCACCTTACTCAGCAAAGGAAAAAGATATGTTGATTGTGGAAATATAGCTACTTTTAGGTACTGGTACCTTATACAAATTTCACCTCATTACCTGATGAAGATAATGGAAATATCCATCGAAGTCAGCAAGTCACATCCACTTATAATAATTATGTCTGACACACATATCACCACATAATCTAAAATATATATGATGCTATAAAGTGGGCATACGGTCTACTAGGGGAAGGATACAGGCCCTGCATATACACCACTTTTCCATATTTATATATTTTCACACGTGTGTTGAATACTATATGAAGTACAAACTACGGTGTACCTACACACCTAGGTCCCGTTTCATAAAGCTTGTTATCAGTGGCAACTGCTACATTTCTGTGACAAATTTGCTTTTAGCCAATCAGATGCAAGGATCTCAGTAGCTTATAACAACTATGACAACTTGTCACTGATAACAAGTTTTATGAAACGGGGCCCTGATTTCACGGTTTGTTTGTTGTTGTCTCTTTCATCAGACACAAGACAATATTGGTAGAAGACGTCAGTAATTTGCATTGACATGAACAATGATGGTCTTTCCACACAAAATCTATATCAATTTGAAACATTATTGGACAGAGGCAAATATGCAATGATTGTGAATCTTTCAGAGAACATAATATGTAGTAATGCAAGGTGTAGTCCCGTGTGAAAATACTACATTACGTGTATGTACATGTAACATTCAACCAATTACAGATTGCCAAATCATTTCAGAGCTAAAGACTACTGTCAATTTGCAATTACATACTGCCCTCTATGCCTCAAACCTGAAGATTTTTTAAAATGTTCTTGAGCATATCCTGGCTAACATCCCGGCAGAGAGCAAATGAAAGCTGATTACACTGGATCTCAGGCTTTCCTTACTGCTCCAGAATGTAGAGCCTTGCCCCAGAGTTAACATTATTTCTCAGAGGCTACATGCATTTGACCACTCATCCCTTTGTCCATTTCCAGAACATCTCAACTACAGCACTATAGCTACACGCATATTAAAACAACTGTGCTGCAGCTGAATGCAGTTGTGTATACACACACAGACAAATAGACACACACACACACACACAAGGACATCAAGATTTTTGTGTGTAGCCGTTGGACTTGAGTCCCAGACCCAAACTAGTCACAGCACATCTTGCAGTCTTCATCGGACAAACCATGGGATAGGACAATTGTATGACTGAGACATGGCTGGATGGACGGACAACACCAAGCCAGATTATAAGTGGCCCGACTGAGCAAGCAAATGTCTATGACATGATTCTGTACACAACAGACCACTAAAAAAAAAATAATGATAATAAAAAAATAATAAAATAAAAGATTGGTGGACAGCTTGGACGCAAGTGTTGTGATTTTCAAACCAGAGTGGAATGATGCAGACGGCTATCTTTGAAGGCAAGACGACACGCAGTCACATCTTTTTGTGTAGGTGGATATCAGAGTCACTATAACTGCACAATCAACAAAACTTTTCTCAGGACTGCTTGAAGACAAAGTCACAAACGAGCGAGAGGTGGTCAGAGGGGTAACTCCACGAGGGCAGCCTCCCGGAGCCAATTTCCTGCTCTCCCGGGAAGCGCAGCAGTGCCACCGGTGCAAGGTGCTCCCGTGTGTACCAGAGATAATCAATGGTGTGGCACTCCTCTCTCCGTGAGCGAATCTTCCAGGTCGTGTACGGGGGTTCCGAGGTGCCGTCGTCACTGAGCTTGGTGTAGGCGCTGGTGAGGTTAAGATCGGAGCCCTCGAACAGGGCATAGACATCCTCGGTTGGCTCGGCGTTGAAGTCTCCCCCGATGATGAGGGGGAGTTTCTCCGAGCTCCTTCTCAGGACCTCAATGAGGTGCTGGCCCTGCTTGGAACGCATCACCTCATAGCCACGCTTGGCCTTCAAGTGAGTCGTCGCTATGCAGAATTCAGTGTCCGGGAGTTCGCTGGACGTGCACTTCAGCCGGTGTAGGACGGCCACCTGGTTGGACACATACCTCCGCCCATTGCTCTCCACTTCGAGGTTTGGCAATGCACTGTGCATCAGCTTGAACTTATTCGTCTTGTAAAAGACCACGCATCCGTCGGGGCCGTTGTTGTACAGGCAGTCCAAACACGGCGAGTCTGGCTTGGGATTGAAAGCACCGCAGTAACCGACTTGTTGCAAGACCGGAAGGAAGAAATCTTTGTAGTGATCAACCTCCTGGAGGCACACAACGTCGGGGTCATAGGTCAAGATCTCCTCCAAGATGGCGTATTTCCTGTTCTCCCACAGCAGGGATTCCTTTGGGCATTTGATGAAGTTGTCTTTGCCTTGGCTTAGCGCTTGAGAAAGAAATGAAGGATTTAGAAACAGAAGTTACTGGAGATTCTTTTGATGTAAACTTTCTTTTAGGCCATATTCATAGCCTGGGGAAAACACAACAATTCTAAGATGAAACTCAGAAAAATGACAAGCAATAGTATGCCCTTAAAAACAATCTCATATTTTTTTTTTGTGAAAACTTTCATACTTTTCATACAAACTTTGAAATGCTGCTCAGTAACTGCAAGATCTGATCACTGCTCTTTGACCTAAAGATATCATGTAACTACGGTGTCTCATCTTTGAAAGATCATCAACTTCAAGCGCACTATCTCATTGCGAGATTATGCTTAATCTCCCTGAGGTATACTGTAAATGATGGGATGAGTACAGCTTACATACAAAATATGCTTCTAGCATCACAACATAGTAGAGACATGCCAGAATGAGTGCTCATAATTTATAAAAGGGCATAGCCATCCAAAGACTCATCTTTCTATTAAACATCTTCTTCAATGACAATTTTTTTCTGCATGAATGCCACTTTATTACTGGGAGGTCTCAGGGGGGCAGATGGATGACTTGTTTGTATCATAGAAGCATTATGAGGATCAAAAGCTTTCAGCTGTACCAACTGTATTACGTTTGATGGATTTGTGCGATATTCAATCAGGCAAAACTGTTGCAGCATGGCATTTCTGTGCCAACTTGAATGTACAATGTACCACCCCACCCCCACCACTCAGTCCACAAGGGGGACAAGAATGAATTAAACACACAAACAGCAAAAAATGGCAAAGTTTTCCCTTCATATACCAATCATGTCAAAGAGAGCATTGCACAAATAGGGACAGTGGTTACAGGCTAATTATGTCTATAATGCTCCATACATCTAGCAATGGCTTTTTGTATTCCACATGGTCTCAACAAATTTTTACTTTGATATGACAGTGTACAGCTGTAGCTAATATTGTAATACAGGAAAGAAATTTACATCTACTGTAAAATTGACATATATGATCAACGTGGAACAATTTCTTGCCCAAAACTGGTCTCTCTTAACACTTCTTCATCACAATACTGTCTCTGAATGCTAAAAAGTGCAGTGTGCATCCACAGGAAAACTCACCATCTGCCAACACATTCCACACCATGACCCTGACTCTCGCATCCCTGGACGGCATCACCGCATCCTCTCCACCGGCCCCGTCGCCACGGCTACCACTGTCCATCTCATCCCCGCAGCTATCCGGTGTTGCCGGTGGCAACCATTTAAACTGTCGCCTTAGGAGGGGCACTTTCCTCACAGGGGCCTCCTGGCACTGATGAAGGAGCTGCTCTCGGGTGGATGCCTCCAGGCGAGTGCCGGAGAGCTGGATGCAAGACATTTGGTCGCTCACTAGCCTGTAATTTGGGGGATGGGTGGGTGAGGGTGGGAAGAGGGGAAGGGGGCATTAGAAACAAAGAAAACAAGATAGGTCAATTGCAGCACTGGACAGACATTTACATACATGATGACATTAACAGACAAAAGAAGTTTAATACCCCTATATTTCTAGTCACTTGGAGAATTACCCAGAAGATTCACCGGGGTATCAAACGTGGGACACTCCGGAAGAATTTTTTTCAAACTAGTGAATGAGCTTCACACTGAATTTCTCGTCTGCTCTTCTACAGTGGAAATACTGTAGTGATACACGGTGTGCAACATACATGTGTGAAACAGCCTGCAAGATGTTGTTGGCATACTGGGCTTTGCATTCCATCTGGGAATTTTAACCGCACCTTGATACCATTCTTGATTCACACTACAGCTTCATCGGGGAGTTCCGAGAGACAGTTCGTGGGGAAAATTGCAGAAAAGTCACCCGCAATTTTACTTGGGATTTCACTCATGAGACCTTTCATACTATTAAAGATCTCCCAGGTTCATCTGTGTGCACCCTTGGGTGAATGTTGCTAAATGTGAAATAGGTATAAAAAAAAAAAGATCAATTGCAGTTTCAAGAAGTTAAACTTTGCAGTTCTGAAGCATTCTTCTTACATTCATCCATTTAAACACAGTTTGCTTTTTCATTTCTTGACATTATCAAAACTACATTCCAACAAGGAATAACAATATCAACTACATGTAGGTCACAGTTCCTCGCTGCACTTTAAGCCATGAAATATTCAGTTCCAGAACAGGTGCAATTTTGTTCCCTAAATAACAATTTACCCTTAGTGCTTTGAGTTCAATACAACCTGTCGCTAAAGATTTATGATCCCAGCATTTATACACTACATCTCTCTGTGCTAGGGAATGAAACCCAATATAGTATCCATATACAATGTACATGCATTTAGTGAATGCAGCAATAGTAGTAGAACACATTCAGCGAAGTATGACGAAAATTTGATAATCCGTTGAAAAGTTATGAATTTTCAAAGTTACAGTGAATTCATTAACGAATGGGAAGACTACTTCTGTTCGTGATGTCACATATGGACAACCGCATTAAATAGAATATAAAAATAATTCCACAATTTTTTTCTAGAAAAAATTTTCACTTGATATCAAATATTCCCATGCTTTCTGAAAGAGGTAAATCAAATGCTCTTTCATTATACTAGACAAGTGAAAATACATTGCATTTTCTTTATATTTTCTTTACATTGTTGTCCACACATGACCTCACAAAATATGCTGTAGTCTTCTCATCCTGCTATGGCGGCACCAAGACTTTAAAAATTAATTTATCTTTAAACAGATTGAGCGACTTTCTTCAAACTGCTGATGTGTTCTACTGATATTACTGCATTCCCTCAATCCACATACAAGTACACTAGGGTTTTATTCTCTTTTTAATGTACAAGACATTTACAGGGGAGCGAAAGCTTTAGACACTAGGGTCTTGATCGTTAAAGAGGGCCGAGTAGTGCCTCCCCGGATTGGAGATGGTGCAGGTTACTACAGCATAAAGTCGCTGGGGTGACACGACCTTCCTAAGATTTTTGTGAAAATGACTTTTTTGGATTAATGGTCAAATAATCGGATAAGTGATGTCCTGTCCAAATCCTAACTGTCTTTCCCCAAAAGTGAAGCCACCACAGCATGTCAAAGGAAAGGTTATCCCATTTGCTATAGTGCTTTGGCCGCCATGTTTTTTGGCTCCCCTGAACATTTGAAATTTTGTAGATCCGAGGTCTTGTCACCCCAGCGACAATAAACTGACCACTGGCCATCCAGGGACTGGGAGGGTTAAGGTGTCTGCTTGCTACTGTATGAGGGCTTTATCCAACATGATAAACACCAATTTTCACTGCCCACATGAGTGTAACGCATATTACCTCGTTGGTGGCCATCCAAACTGTTGTATATCCCGATTTACAATCAAATTTTCAATTTTGAGATTTTCAGTCATTTCGATAGTGGACATTCCATTATACATTGTACATATTGTGAAATTCTCGCGAAAATCACATAAACGGCGGTTGAAATGACCGCTGACAAATTGATGTGCATCACTTACAGATTATTTCTGCACGAACCACAATCCCAAATTACTGTATACACTGTTATTTCGCGTACAGATATTTTCGCTGATGACAAGGCCATAGACATTTTCGCGAGATGTTGTTTTCATGAATTGACGCCGATGCTTACATTAATGCACTATTAACAGGGCGCATGGAGACATTTTCGCGTGTTGTTAAATTCGCGAAATTCACGAAAATTAAACCCTCGCAAAAATAACAGCTTATACAGTAGTCTGTTCCAACTGAACACTACTTTGGCATCAACTGATGAAATGTCTGGAAAGCCCTATACAGTATATCCTGCTACATTATAATGGTATGGGCACACACACACACACACACACACATACACACACATATACTGTGTAACATGGCAGGTATATGACACTTTATGAATACAATACATTGAGATGCACATACTTATCAGCCTTCCCATCCTTTCTCATCCCTGAGTGCATACAAGTTGTATTACTCAGACTGTGACGATGGCAGAAACTAAAATTTCTCACAATGTACACTGTAATCTGTATCAAGTATCATTACATAAACATTGCAGGTAACAAAGGAATACAGGTACAGGAAGAAACCAGGACAAAGAGCCTAGATCTTGAACAACAGGCATGCACACTGATATCTACAGGAGCAGACATAAATCTAAATCGCAAGTCAAGTACATGTACAAGAGCCATCCTACAAATTTGTATGGATGATCTTGATTGATCTCAGATGCAGTATTCAGAAGCCCTGTTGCCTGTGTGCAGGGGAGACAAGCTGCATCTTGATAATGAATAATCCCCCCCCCCCCCATTATTAAGGGGGATGGGGCTTCAGTTTATGCTACAGGAACAACTTCTACATGTAGCTATTTGTGTTGATACCACTACAACTGTATCTTTGTGCAACACTTTTATAAGGACTTCTTGATATCAATAGGCAAGATACATGTCAAAATGCTACAGGTACAAACTGTATATCAAAATGTAATCTGAGTAGGAAGGTCATTGATACAGATCTACAGTGTATGTAGAGACTCATCACTCATCCAATGCCTTAATAGCTCCAATACTGATGACCTAGGAAGAACAACCAATTTTAAACCTTCTAGGAAAAAAATTTTGTCTGAATTTTAGAATTTTGAAGCACTGCAGGCGAGAGCACTGTGATTTGCAGTCAGAATGTCTGTACAGTAAGTACTGTATTGTATGACTACCATACCAACAGATTTAAAGGCTTCATACAATTTCTGCGTGATATTCACTGTTGAGGGTCTCATTTTTGTATGCAATTTCTTGCACATCTTTCATATTTTGCAAACATACACTTTTTTAGCACACAGAAATAATTAAGATTTCGCATTCTCAGACTGAACTAAGTAAAATCATCATCAAAATGAATTTGGCCTTTCCCTATTGAATCAGCTTGATATCATAAAATCAGTGGAAGCTTACACTGGCTAGTGAGTACATGTTAGTCATACATGTCATGAAGCTTCAAAACCTTTGTCATGTAGGATATGACACAAGCTGCTTTGGCAGTCATACACAATTACAAGCACACCTCAAAACCCAAATTACTCATTGACTGCAAAACCAACAGGATGACAGTACATAATGAGTACAAAAATTTCTAATTATGATATTGTTGTCATCATATTTAATGGCATGTGCGGAGAATGACTATTAATACCATGGTGAATTAGAAAAGAAAATGTAAACAATGCCAATTTTGGTAATCTCCCAACATATTCAGAATGAGTTTCCAAATATGTTTAAAGGGTGTGTACAGTTCTGGTCGAGGTGAAGATTTAGCTTTTAACGTTTTGCGAGATATTCAGAAACCACTCTATGAAATGTCAAAGAGCATGCAGTTCTAATGGGTATCAAAAGTTTATTAGATGAAAATCGGTTTTGAAATGGCTGAGATATCCAAAAACAACGTGAAACAAAGAGATCCTAATTAAGTTGTGGCATGTCGCCTTTTATTATTAGCACTTTTTGGGATATCTCAGCCATTTGAAAACCACTTTTCATCAAATAAACGTTGAATCCTTCTTAAAATTACATGCTCTTTCATATTTCATGAGAGGCTTTTCATTATCTAACTTAGGAATGTTCAAAAAATGAATCCCTACCTCAACCAGTACTGTACAGTCCCTTTAATACAGGCGACTCCCATATTATATTATTACAACAAAGTCCTCGGGACCAGCAATTTTCTTCCATTATATCAAAATTTTGTTAAAGCCATGTAATATACCAGATATGCAGACAGATGATAATTTGGGGACCTGAATATTTACTTCGCTGTATTGAGATTTTCACTATAACCATGTTCGCTATAACCTGACTGCACTTTATGTAACTAACATAGGCTCGGCTCAATGTGCAGCTGTCATGACTGTAGTGCATTGTCACGAAGTAAAAATTATAACTGAATGTTCCTTCATTCAGAGAGTATGTGAAGTTTCTGGTAACTTGTTTAAAAGGTTGTTTATTACCCATAACTACATTTTGTGCAAAGTTTAGTGAATTTCCCTTCTTCAATCAGAATATCTGAATATGTATGAATATCCCGTTTATAAACAAAATTGATATGTCCTACTTTAGTTATCTCATCACAAGTAAAAAAAACAAACAAACAAACAAACAAACTCATGTGTCACAGAAGTGCTCCCATGGTACAGTATTCTTTCCATTAAATCGTGAAAATTACATTCCTATTCAAACAAGTCCTGAATTTAACAATGGTGACTCTGTTGTATAATCAGATGCAGCAGGGGGAAGGGCAGCAGTATGCATATTAAATATGACCAATTTTCATGTTACTTTCTAATTCTACAACAAACTACATAGTGTCTTACATTTTAGTTAAACCTGGGTGGTTCCAATTCTTATGGTCTAGATCACATAAAATTTGGTAACAGTTGAGAGTGTATATAAAGAGGCTTCTACACCTTGTACACGTAGGTACCGGTATGTTTAAAAAGCACTGGTTAAAACTACATACCTCAAGATAGTACCAAACGTCCTGAAGAAAAGGGTAGAGGCCATAATGTCAACTTTTTGATGCAAATAGAGCAACAAGATGAAAATTATGTCACATCAACAAGTTAAAATTGTCTTAAAGCACTCTTGACATGCCATTCACAAATGCATCATTTGCAGGATAGCAGGCTCCACACAAGGCTTTTGGGAAGTCTACTCAGTGATGCAAACAGTTGATTCCCTTCAAGATCAGTCCTCTAAACACCATCAATACCAGCACCTATTTCCATTCAGGAAAAAATTAGGGTTGGGATGCTGGTAACATTGCTACCTACCAGCAACCACAAAACCAAAATCAAAAACAAAAACAAAATAACAACATACCATCGCAGACATTTAAACATTTTCAGGAGAAATAAATATTTCCCTGGTAGGTAATAATGTGTCATACACTGTAGCAGATCAAAACATCTGAGTTGCAGTACATCACCGCACTGCACTGCGAGCAAGTCAGTTGTAAAGCCCAATACCTGCTGTGCAATTTGCACCTAGATAGCAAGCAATCTAGACAGATCTTGTCAAAGTAGGAGTGATCCTCTCTGATCTGTGGAAAGTCTCATAAGGCCCGTTCACACACAAGGGAAAAAGTGTGATTTAGATATCGATTTCCTTATTGCGATCAAAATTTAGAAATTTTTTCCTGTGTGGACAGAAAAATTTCACTAATTTTCGCGATCCTAATCGCGATCCAACTCGCACTATTAGTGCGATTTTTCAGATTAATCGCAATTATTTTGCTAAGCGTCGTGTGTGTGAGCGCGATCGAGATTCGGAAATCGGTATTTTTAATCCGATCGTTCGTAGCGCGTGAACGTCAACATTATTGGGACCGCAGGGTCAGTCTTCGGTCATGCAAGTTTCGCACATGCGCAATTTGGCCACTGATCGTTCTTTCCTTGCTGCGAAGTGCGATTTTTCCTTGTGTATGAACGGTCGAAAAAAAAAATCGAAATTTGGATCGCGATTGTAATTTCGATTTTCGTTGTGTGTGCACGGGCCTATAGTTGGCACCAAACGGCCGCACCTGATCACCGGAACTTGCATCTACAGGGGAGGTGGTGGTAGCATTTGCTTGGTTTACGACATGTTCAAAAATTTGGCGACCTCCAGCTTCAGTTTGGGAAACTTACGAGCAAAATCACATAGTGAGCATGCCAAATCAGGCTGACTTGCGGCAAACTGGGGATATTTACACAGACCCGAGGTTGCTATCAATTTGCGCTATATGAAATTGACAGCCTCAGGGTACACAAATTGCACAGTGGGCGTTCAGCTTGAAGGATGCCAAAATCATTATTGACAAAAATTGTTTCATTGACACACAGTGATTATCTAAAGACTTTGTCCATTAATTTTGCATATCACGATCAGATGGGCAATCACTGCATGTATGTATTGCGTGTATGTCTGTATATTTGTATTTGTTTATAAGTGCATGTAATAGGAGTGTAACTGGGGGGGGGGGGGGGGGGGGGCTTGCAGTCCAGTCGATAAGCCTAATATGTTTTCAACCTTTGAGAGTGTCCAAGTTTCAAGCTCTGCTTATAAGTGACTTGTGTACTGTATATCCTTGAGCAAGGCATACAATTACAGGGTTTATCATCATCCATACAAATGTTCCTGTGCTCTACACAGGTTTACCCATGTACCCGATATTCATGTACAGTATATCGGGGTATTTTTCTTTTTGCAATAGCCGGCACAGATATTGTCTACCGTGACAAAAATGCCTTGCAGAGCTGCTGTATGCAATAAATTTAGTAAGTTCAAATTTTTGCGAATCAGGACTTCGTGACAATTTCATATGTTCACAATCGCAGAGTACAGTAATGAACGGAAAAATGTATGCAAGCACATCACATTCATGTCAGGATCACAGTTCATATTTTTTGCATGTTGTTATCACAAATACAAATTGTAGCACCTGACCTGCAAAACTGATGAAAATAAAACCCCTATAAATGGCGTGTACTGCAGCGGTGGAAAATTGCCAACTTTTCTCTTGACAAGGGAAAGTGCATTACTTCTTATTCTGTCAATGTGGTTCTCAATCACATCCACTCGTGTTATTGTCTTTAAAACTCCCCATTCATTAAACATTAGACTTGCAAAATACATGTATATGCTGTATCCAATGTACAGTATACACAAGACAGTAGGCACTCGATAGGAAGTTCCATTTTATCACAGGAGGAATTGGCATGTAAATACACTAATTAAGCAGTAAGAAGAAATATAGCTGAGCTGGAATACGCCCCATGGATCGCAGACAACAATCTGTGTCTATTCCCAGACTAAAAAAACAAAAAACAAAAAAAAAAATCATTTGTGATGTCTCTAGAACACATTCTAAATATGTTTAGAATTACAGACTGCTGTACTAGCAATGAAATGAATCTTTCTTGTAGACTATAAACACTATGTTAGCCCTAACTGCACAATATTTGCAAACACAAAGGCTTAACTATTATTAGAAACAAAGAGTTGAATAATAATAATCAATCTTGATCCCTAAATATACACTTCAAGAGATGATTACATCTGCTCTCACGATTGGTACACAAATATCAATGTCTGTATGCAGCTCTTAAAAATTACCAGGTACATTGTTCCTAGGGTGTCAGAGTGTGTAAAATGTGCTTATGTTAATTCTATTCTTTGTATTACAAATTCTGCTGGTATTTTACACTAGAGGGTTTGCATTTACTGCATAACAAGAAAAGAAAAGAAAACTTCCATAATGATTATACTTAATCTGTACTTAAATGATGCAAATCATGAAACTGCATGATGGACATTCACCTACAGACATAACACAGATTCATGTACATAATTGTATTTTCATTTCTCACTTGCTTGGTAACTAAAAATAATTATGATTATTCATTAAAAGATTGAACAGTTTTATGATTGAACAATATAATTCTGGACAATTTACCATGTGACAACTTAAAAAAAAAAAGAATGACAATACTACACAGACATCATGGTTAACAATACATCCCTGAGCTGAGAAATGTTCTTACCTTACTGCAGCATTCAATAAAATTGTATCTAGCAGAAAACTCCAGGTTCAGGCAAAGTACAACTTCATTCAAAGGCAAGGTACATGTATATGCTCGGGCATATGTTCTCTGAAGAGAAGTATGATCATACGTGACAGCCGTCTCTTGAAATGGCACGAGTATCTTTCATCCAGAGCGGCAAGAACAAGTGTATTTATACCAGCTCGGAGCACATCACTTATAACACCTAGATAAAGGCACTCCTTAGTCTCAACTCCCCAGAACCCTTTCAACCAGCTGAGCTCTTCTTGCCTCTTCCATCAAAGGCTTTCTTCATCACAACTTCCCATAATTAGCACCTGAGTGACGCATGAAAGGTATAAAACTTGTGTACAGTCAATCGTGGATATATTACTGTCTATTTAAAACAAAAAGGAAAATCTTAATAGTTTGTTAAACTAGATCAACATGGAAAAGAATTGGCTATTTCCTCTGCCCAAGAGTCATCCATTGTTTATTCCCATCACACAGGAAGTACCTTTTCACCATACATGCGTACCTTCTTCCTGAGCTGCATGAGGTAACAATACACCTTTAACAAAGCTTTAAAGATAACATTTAAAGCTCTGAGATCACCACAAATTCCGTTATCTACAGCAGTGTAGAATCACATCCTCCAAGTCTGTATAGTGGCACTCAACATCAAGTGATGCCATATAATGCAGTCTGCACTTGTAGACTACAAGTACTTGCACTTTGATGTGCAGTGGCAAGGGACAGATTTAGTCAAGCTAATGATGTGCTGTAATGAGGACAGCTACAAAGTACACCTCAACTTTCCACCTCAATATTCGCATGATTTATTGTGTTCAATGAATGGGTCACATGTGAAAGTGGATGAGTGTCTGAGCATAGACCTACACTGTATAGTACATGTGTAGGTCCATGGTCTGAGTAAACGAAAACAATGTACATTTTGTACATACATAGTTGTGTGGGTGTGGGTGTGTGTGCATATGTGACAACAGTTTCTCAGGAAGTGTGTCAATCATTATCATGCATGCAGCATTAGTGGAAGACTACTGGTATATATACAGTTGATGTACACTTGTACTAGCGTATGATGGCATGAGGGTGTAGATGGGAAGGGCATACAGCAAATCAAGAACATCTTCAAAGTCTAATAAACATGCATTACACCCACAATTGCTCCTCCAACAAAAGACCTCAGAAATTTCTCATGTCCAAGTAAACTACATGAACTGAGAGAAGAAATGATACAAATCCAGGAAGTTGGCTACATGTATTCATGATTCCAATCATAGAGCCTTCACATCCCCCCTCACAACAGAAAAGAACAGAAATGCAGACATACAAGATACAGGTAATAGACAAATGAATACATTTCATAAACAAGCACACACACACACTTTAGTATTAAAAAAAAAAATCACTCAAGGCATGGAAAATGTCATCATTTGATCTTCTTCTTTTTTCATTTTTTTCTTCTTTTTTGTAGATAACACAAGACTGATCAGGATGTAAAAACAAACAGCCAGGTAGGGTTTCTGGGCAAAGCAGCTGGAACTGACACCTACACTGGTATGATGTTGCTGTACATCGAGGGATTTTTCACAAGGCTTGACAGGAAACACACGCACAGGACAGACCACAGCAAATTTCACACTACTTCACTCCTCAATCTTGACATACTGTATAAGCTGTTATTTTCCCAAGGGTTTAATTTTCGCAAATTTCATAAATTACTGTTAGATCGCAAATTTAACAACATGCTAAAAAGTTGCCACGCACTATGACAATAGCACAGTTACGATAGCATCGCTGTCAATTTGCGAAAATGTCTGTGATCACCTCATTCACAAAAAGAACAGCTCTTACAGTACATTTACAATAGTATAACTAGAATTATCACTGAAGGTGATTAATACCCCCGCCCCTAGTGTTGCTTTATAGTACAGTAAACCTCGCTTAAGTCGACATCGCATAAGTCGACAACTCGCTTAAGTCGACACGATAAAAAAGTCCTGATTTTTGCCTTTGTTATTCCTTGAAAATTTCCTCGTCTTAGTCGACATTTATAAGTCAACAACTCACGTAAGTCGACCTGATTTTTCAATAAACAAGGCAAATTCCATAAAATCATATGGCTGGTTTGCATACAGATCAAATTCCGCCCAAGCAAGTTTGTGTGTTGTGGTAACATGGACTCACACGGCAACTTTGTGGTCTGGATAAGAAGCCTTTGAATAGCCAATGACTGCATGTATGGTCTAACATTCAAATTTTGTCCAATATTCTTAAACCTCTCAGATTTACTGCCCTAAAATTTTCACTGACTGATTGATTTGACTTCATAGCTTCTATTTGAACAGTTTCTCTACTCTTTCACCAGAAAATTTACCCTCCACCTACTGTTCTTTGTCTAAGCCATGAATATTTCATGCACCAAAATACACTGTTGTGTATGCCCTGCACGGACATGCAATTCTGGAGATAATCTGACATACATTGTACTCAAATCTTGCTGACATGTAAACACTGACTATTACATGAACAGAGTCAAGTTTTTGGGGGTTTTTTTAACTTACCACCCGACAGCACGAATGAGTGGAAAAATCAGTCCTCGTATGATGGCTTTGATGATGTATTCCATAGACAATCTGAATATTATCAAAATATGAAATAAAGATAAAGAAAACAATGAGTTAATATTATTTTTTCTTATGTATCACTTCTGTTTCAACAATTTTATCAACAAAGAATATAATTAACAAAATCATTCTGTATACACTGTAGTGCCCCAAGCAGTGATAACAATACAGCAACTTGCAATCTGCCCCCCCCCCATGTCCTGAAACCTACGCTTTGTTGATTTCCATGTGTGCCAATGCAAATGGTTAAATTACAGTTGTACATAAATTGCATTAAATGGGTGAAAGTGTAAGCTGAACTGCACTTCCTTGCAGCACTTGGGTAAACAAAAACAAAAAAACAAACACCTATGAAGGAGACATACTGTTAGTATAAAGAGAATTGCAGGAGACAGGATATCAAACTGCAAAGGGAAGTTGCAATTGATAACTTTACAATGTGTGCATGGGTAAAGTGCATCTAGTTATTCCATGTTTATTATCATTTATCACACTTCACAAGAATGGAAGAGCTTCATTTACATCAGACATACAAGTTGTACAATTTTTAGTTTCAAATGCTTTATGTACAGATTCTATGAGGTAATAATGCCATGGCCTCAAACAAAAAGTATGAGTCTCCAATTCAAGTCACAATAATTATAATACAATCAATGTATGTGTAAACATTTCCCTATAATTATATTCTTTTTCATTGAAATAAAAAAAGATTATCCATCGCATTAGACAATGGTAGAGTTTTAATAAATTGGTAGCACAGACTTGTAAGGGAAAGGGGATTGTAACTGGCGATTTATCAATTGATCCAAGGCATACAAACCGTATATAATGTTCTTTATAATCTATCATCGTAAAAACCAACAGGAAACTATGAGACAATGAAATCATTTTCTATCTACGTGTAGAGTAAAACCCTCAATTTTCGGACACTTAAGCTTTTTTGCAATATTTGTTCTACTCAAATAATACTCTACAAAATTATATCTATATTAATGATGTATATCATCATACTTTTTCCCAATATTGGTTTTGTTAAATACATCATAAAATACGCTGAATTTTCTCTGTACTTTCTTTGTCTTTACCCATATTTGATGTCGATGTCGCAACATGTTGTGCACACAAAGTTGTAGTCTGCACCAAAACTTAGAAAATTCATAACTTTTGAACATATGTCACTGTGTTATTTTCCTTGAAACTTTGCTGATGTGTGATAATGATATTTTGCTGCATTCCCTCAATCCACACATACTGATATATATTGGGCTTAATTCGTAAGTCCTACCAAGGTAGTCGCACCCTATCTGAACTGTAGCCAAGCATTCCAAGTCACTCCATCCAGGCCATGGAACGTATGACTACAAAGGCAAGCCAGTATAGCAGTACAGTTCGACCTCGATTATCTGGCCTCCTTTTATCCGGAAATCTCTATTATCCGGACGCGTTCACGCAGTGAAGGACTTTTTTTTTTTCATCCAAAAATTGAGAAAAAAACAGTGACTTTCATGGATCTATTTCACTAATTTCAAAGATGTGCATGATAGGTTTCTCAATATCTAATGAGGTAAAACATGTATGATTGTCACATAAAGATATACTTTATTTTTGTGAAGAAGGGACTACAATTTTGCGCAGGCTAGCATAGATTACACCACCGTTGCGGGGTACGCTACCTGCCTAGCTGCCAGTGCACTGGCACGGCAGCTTGGACGGCAGCTATAATACATAAACATTGTGTCTCCTATATCCGGCCAATTCACTTATCCAGATGAGCGCCGGTCCCGACATGGCCGCATAATCGAGGTCGAACTGTATCACACTCACCCTTGACTTGCTAGTGTTGTGCTTATAGAATTTATACTACCACATAATAAATATTGTGGAAACTATTTAGGGTAGGGCAGTAACAGGGTATTCTGCAGTTGTTCTGAATGTATAAGGGCAATTACTGTATGTGCTGTTATTTTCGAGAGGGTTTAATTTTCACGAATTTTGTGAATCACGGTTGGACTGCGAATTTAACAACACGCAAAAATGTCGGCATACACTGTGCTTTTTTATAGTGCACTTACGATAGCCTCAGTGCCACATCGGGAAAGCAACATCTCGCGAAAATGTCCGTGAGCTCCTCATTCGCGAAAATATCTACAGGTATGCAAAAATAACAGCTTATACAGTACCCCTGAGGGCAATTACCCCCCCCCCCCCAGCTAATACTGGTTAGTGATGGTGTTAAAGATCAGGGTTGGGGTTAGGTTTTATGGTTAGAATTTGGGTTAGGGTTAGGATTAGGTTCAGGATTAGGAATCAAGGATTTAATTAGGGTTAGAGTCAGGGGAAGGGTCCTGGGTAATTGCCCAGGCGTTAATTGCCCTAGACCCATTCTTAACTATGAGAGTAATCAAGACTTGAAGTGATTTCTAACTTTGCTGACTACTAGAATATCTAGTCTACGAGGCAGGGCTCAGGAGTAGGACTAGAACTAGAACTCTGACAGAATAATCTAATATCTAGAACTAGAACTCTGGCAGAATATTCTACTTCTACTAAATTACCTAGAGCCTACATGACAACTGGGAGATTAATTGTGCAAGAAATTTTTATGCAATAAAACTGTGTACTAAAACTCGAGACATTATAATCAATCATAATCATATCCAAAACTTCATAAACTATGCCTAGACTCTACTATACTATGTATAATTATGTTGAGTAAAGTCTGAAGAAGTTGCTGCGGTTGGAATGTTGGATATTGTTTGTTGCGTCACTCTTCATTCATTAACATTGTCTAAAATTAGAAAACCTAGCTATGAAACGAAGCCAACATTGCAATAGTCAACATAATGCAACAACATTGAACAGTAAACTTGATAGTGTGCTTGGCCGCCGTGTACTTTTTCCACATGATTTCCTTTATCATGGCCAATGAAAACCTTGCAATTACCGGTACTGTACTAAAATGGGCAGGGAGTAAAATGGGCTGGTATCGCTATATGGATAGTGTAGACCTATAGAAATGCTATAGATCTAGATCTAACGGTAGATTCTAATGCAATGCCTTCCCTTTTTTTTTTTTTGGTCTGGAAGCTCAACTCGGCTCAGCTCTCAGCTCAGCATGCTCAGCTCAGCAGGCAAAGCAAACAGCTAAAACAATGTATGGGACCATTAAAAACCCAGTAGGCCTAGTGCAGTACATCCATCTAAGTGCAGGCCAAGGAATCCACCTTGTTCGACTTTGTAGTTTGATATTTGTATAAACATAACATTTGATGAATATCACTCTAAAATGCATTGGTCAAGCTATCAGGTTTTACCTGGTGTTATCGTCGATCCGACGTCACAGAACCTTCTTAATAGAAGCTAGTCTGCTCGCTGCTGATGCCGATGATACCGACCGGTCGGTGCGTGTGCAGTGTGTGTGTGTGTGCTAATACCAATGACTGTGCATGAACGCGCGCTGTGTGTATCCAGCCTACATAATTGTTATGTAGAGGGGGGGGGGGGGGGGATAAAAATTTATTGACGTATGTTGGTGACACGTGTTGGTCCAAACAAAGAGGTATCCTTGGTCCAAATTACTGTATTGATATGTCATGTTCGAGATTTTGGTCTGCCTATCATTGTGACCGTAACCGATGATCTAACAGCAATGATTACGGTAGCCCGACCAGACACTGTTACGCTATGCGAAAACAGCGTCTGACACGCACGGCATGCAGCCTCGAAGTGAGGAACCTCAACACAACTACAAAACTTAGGAACATGTATACTTTTCTCCTTTAAACAGAATACTTTACTCACGTTAAATGCTACAGAAGAATAGTTCGCCACACTGGGTCCATGGAGACCACTTGCGATAAGTCCGTGGAACAAATAAATGACACTTTCTGGCGCAATTCCTGACCGCCGGGCTTCGTCGTTGCAGGATTCAAAATGGCGCCTTGACTTATGCGCATGCGTGACCGGATGTGCTCCAGAGCGAGCGCGTGTGCGTTGAAAGTGTCGAACAAACCTTGGCGTCTGCGACACAATAACCCAGTACAGTTTATAGCTGTATACCTTATACTAGTAACCGTGCGTACGCTGCTTGAAAGGGCATTCACATCACGTGACCACCCGATATCTGAGCTTGGCCTGGCGTGAAAGATTGTGTACGGTGTGGACATGCTGGATATGATGATCAATTTCGGTAAGTTTCATTACGTACATTTGAATATATATAGCATCAGATGTAGAGTAGATATTGAAGAGTATACTCGATGAGTTTGAGGTGACAAAAATGATCGTAAGTATCAAAAGTCAAAGCTATCGTGTACGATTACGTCGCCTCTCCTAGTGATTGGTGGTCGCGCGCGTACAGCCCTGTCGCGACGTACCATGTACAGCGACTGGGCTGTGTATAGTTATGATTACGGTTGATCACAGTGGCTAGTCATTTTCTTCAAATTTGTTATGTGCTTGTAAATATCTGTAGATAAACTGTATTATAATGTTCTGCAAGAATCTTCAGCCTATTGAAGGAGGCAGACTAAAGGCGCCTCCCCTTTACGGAATTCCTGGATACGCCCCTGATAATACTAATTAAAGAATCTCAAATCATACAAATTTCAATAATACATGATAAAATCAGAGTGATTTTATCTTTAGGCTTATATTTCGGTAAATGAACTACGTAAGTAATCAAAATTATATTGCTTAACTCTATATAGAAAAGAGATATCCACAAGAAAAGCAAAGCTTGTAAAATTTGTGAATGACTCTGAAAGATTAGGGCATCTCAAGATCAATCAAGATCCAGACTCCATGTTAAAATTTTGACATCATGACGTCACACGAAACGGACAGAGAGAAAAAGACTGTATTATAACAAGGACAACTGCAACGAAACAAGGACGGAACCTGCAGGAATTTGCAGCATCCCTATTATTCCTATATTAGCAGAACGGCGGAACTAGCAGGAATGTGCAGCATTCCTTTTATGTGCATGAGTCGGTCCTACTAATTGACGCAAACTAATGCAAACTGATGCAAACTAATGCAAACTGACGCAAACTAATGCAAACCCAATGCAAACTACTAATTAATGCAAACTAACGCAAATTACAAGTTAGTGCAAACTAATACTAATCGCTAGCGGTGAAAATTAGGCTGAATTACAGCATCACCTGGACATGGCTCTTCCTAGGCCACTTAGTCGTCTCGAAACAGATATCGATCAAGTAAATCCATCCACTTCACTTGGTATACATCACAGTATACAAAATGATTTCAAAATAGTCTGTGTTGGTGTGACTGCGTGGCATGTCCCATATCACTTAGTAAACAAGACTACAAAATGATATAGAAAAATATTAATTTATTAAAAGACACAAACACTCGACAGGACAAGACACAGTATCATGTGTCACATCCAGGGGGTGGAGTTTAAACAAGATACACTCTTGTTTACATCCCATCAACTAGGTGTGGCATATTCTTTGATACTGGGTCTTGTCTGGTCGGGTGTTTGAGTCTTTAGAAATTAATATTTTTCTATATCGTTTTGTGGGGTGCAGAGCCAGAGTGTGCCCCACCACCCAGGGGGTGGGGTGCAGAGCCAGAGTGTGCGCCCCCAAAAATGACGTCATAGCTCTGCAGAGCAAGATTGCCGATTCCCGATGCCCAAGATGGTTCTCCGATATCACCTTAATGCAACCTATGACGTCATTTATGGAAATGAGTGAAGGTCCTAACGTCATTATGAATATCAAAAATTAGTGACGTCATTCATTACTACTTTCTCCCATCAATACGTCTATTACGTTATTTGTTTTTTGTTTCATTCCTTATGTTCGTAATTTCTTTTTTTATGTATCCTATATTAATGTTTCATAACTTATCTATCATTTTCATATTCATATTTCATATTCTATTGTACCTGTGCGCTATACAAGTAGTCACTATTATTATTATTATTATTATTATTATTATTATTATTATTATTATTATTATTATTATTATTATTATTATTATTATTATTGTCCCCACAAGTTATGACACCCGAGACATACTAATACTACTTCCCTTCCCCATCAGCATCATTGAAACGGATCGATGCCCCTGGGATCATTGCTTTAATTGACTGAAATCAAGAATATTGAGAAACACAATATCTACTACATTATACTGTACATGAAAATAAAAGAATATCTATTACGTGTATAACAACTACAACAAAGTATTGATACCACAATGGTATTTAAAAAAAAATCAATAACAATAACAACTGAAACTAAAGCCCCGCTTGATAAGAGTGATGGAAGGATAAGAAACAGAAGGAATAGATGAGACAAGTTGAGTTTAGAAGATAAAGAAGAGATGAAGAGGGGAGCGAATATCGAACAGAAGGATTTAACATTTCAAATATAACATTGTTGTGATATTTTATTCCTCTTATTATTGTCTCTTAAATAAATGATAGACTGTCGATGTCTCAAATTAGGTGCATATAAATTTGTTTAGTTTTACCTGTTGTGAACAAACATTGATGGAAGTAGTAACATGCAAAGGCAACTATTAATATTATAGCTAATGCTTAGTGATTTTGATTGTTTCGGTACAGTAATTGTCAGTGATTTGTGGGAAACATATTTTACGACCAACTGCGCTCAGGAGTTTGTATTTCAGAACCTGTTAATCAATCGACACCTTTCTTGCACGTGTTTGCACCGCAGTGATTATTGGAAAGTTAAAATTTTACTTCACTCAACAACCCATATTCTGGGTATCGGAGTCCAATGTTAAGTCATATTTCACGTTATCAATTCAATAATGCAAACAGAGTTGCAAGTAACTTTGAAAATATACAAAATAACTATGAGAACAAAGAAAATGTACAGAAATATAATACATACAGATCGATTAATACACGATACAGGGACCCCCCCCCCCCCCCCCTCAAAAAAAAAAAAAAAAAGAAGGAGGAAAATATGGCAGGGGGGAGAAATATAAGGGAGGGGGACAGTGAGAAGGACCCAAAACTGATGACATTAGCATAGCTGTACAAATTTAGAATGAAAGAAATACGAGTCACATATTATAGTTGAGAAAAACAACGGGAAAATTAAAAAAAAAAACAAAACAAAGCTCGACGTACGGAAATATATGCATATGACAAGTGAACAAAGAATGAAGGAAAATGGAGATGAGAGCGAGAGGTGGAGAAATGAAGAGAAAGAGGGGGAGAGTGAAAAGACACGTTACAGATAAAGAAGTCACGGCCTGGAAAAAGGCTTATGCATGTGACTAAGAAAAGAACAAAATACTATAGTCATCTAAACATTTATTCATATAACTACAAAACTTGGTTTAACTAGAAATGACTATACCCTCTTTTCACAATAAATAATTGATCCACCTTCTTTTTGGGTATTTCGTGTGATATCTTATTCAGTATTTCTTTCGATGTTCACTATAGGAGGCTGCAATGAAAAGGTAATAAAATTCATCACCACTTTTATTCTCATCGCAATGGGAAAAATCTTCAATTTCTATAGGAATTTGATTCCTAGAAATTAAAGGAAAAATTCTTAGGAAAGTAGTGAATATCTTGAGGGACCCCCAACATCCCCTTCATCAATGTTTCTGTTGGTTGAGATCTGGTAAACGACAGCAGTCTCAAAATGCAAGACAAACCGATATCCGAATTTTTTCATTCCATTTGCAATTAGACTTTTCAATAGTACCCGTTAACTCATTAGTAGCTGAACTACCCGAGGCCGCCCGTGAGGTTGGGCTACCAGAGGCCTGCCCGTCCGTTATCTGATAATTTTGTGTTTGTAGCTGTTTCCACTGTTTTCAGGTGGCATACTACTGTCATTGAGTAATTTTAGGGAGGTTAGGGGTCAGCAGGAGTGTGTCGGAATTGTTTCTGTGATGAGCGGATCTTTCGGTGGAGTCTTGGGCTTTCAAATGGACGAATTGTGATAGATAGAGGGGGACAAATTTGCGGTGATTTATGGTTTGGAAAGTTGTCGGGTTGGGGCGGTATTGTAAAACAGTGAAACTGCACTGAAGATCCCGTGTTTGCTTGTTTTTAATCACCATCATTATCATCTCAACGACAACATTATTGCCACCCTCAATGTCAGCTTCACCATCATAATCATTGTCATTTTATTGCCACAGACGGGTCATTTTCATCATCACCTGGGATCACCATCTTGGGATTTTACAGTTTTTAAATTTATGATGCAATAGCTGATGATGTTTGATATAGATTATGTTATTTATGAGCTGCTATACCTCCGCTTCCTTTTCCATTCTTATTTTTCTTTCTTTTCTCTACCGTTAATCCTCCCTTTATAATTCTTTTTTTTTGGCAAATTGACGTATAATTACCATATATTAATGTTATTTTTATATATCTCAGTATTGTAAAACAATTATGTGCAATAAAATGGTGGAATGTAGAAAGAAATGTAGATGATGATATAATTACTGATATTGTTTTCTATGTGTTAATTTACTTGTTGTGTTGTATTTTAGGGCGAGTTGGTTTGAGTTGTTTCCGTTTATCTCGGGCTGACATGGGGGGGGGGGGGGAGATTGGGAACGTAGCAACAGGGAAGGTTTCCAGAGTTTTTAACATCATGCCAATTGAGTCGGTTTTATGCCACGTTTTCATACGATTGTTCTTTTCAATTTGACTTTGCATGCATGTTCAGTTATTTATTATTTATCATGTATACTGTACTATTTCGTGTTCTCTCTCCCTCTCTCTCTCAATATACATATAAATGAATAAAGATATAATATAAATATATATAATATATGTAATATAAATATATATGATAATATATGTATGATAAAATAATATAATATATGTATATATATATGTTATATGTGTGTGTGTGTGTGTGTTATGCTTCGTATTTATATTTGCAATGTTTGTTTGTTTTTTATTGAACGATTAAAATGAATTGAATTGAAGTGAAGTGAATTGATTATCTTCCATCGGCAGAAACAGTTGGGATTTGTGATTAGCACAACGGAATTTGCATGAAAATTACCTTGCGAAACATTCAAGTGCTTGAGGTATTTCATGTTAATGAAGCTCCTGGTTCAAAATTCGATAGTGCAAACATTGGGGATTACAATTTCTTCTACATCTATGCGCCACTCTTCCTTATAAATGTAATTTAATCTGCCGCTAACTAAACTTTTGCTTCTGCTAGAGTGAGATTATGCTTGATTGTTCCAACTTTCCGTGAGACCTATAGGTTGTCAATAATCTACATTTTGTTTTATATTTTGGGGTGTTATTTTCTGATATTTGTAGTCGAATTAGGTCGTTTTTACACAGGGTAACATTGTGTCTTTGAGTTTGCACTAATTAAGATTTCGGGGTGTCATTTTCCGATATTTGTAATCGATTTAGGTCAGTTTCACATAGGATAACACTGGGTCTTGGAGTTTGCATTAATAACTTTACGCCAGTATTTCGGGGTGTCATTTTCCGAAATTTAGAATCGATTTATGTGGTTTTCTCATAGGATAGCGCTGTGTCTTGCAGTTTGCGTTGAGTTTGCATTAATTAGTATTTCGGGGTGTCATTTTCTGATATTTGTAATCGATATTACTTGGTTTTCACATAGGATAGACCCTAGGATAGCGTTGTGTCTTGGAGCAGGGGAGCTATGGGTGAGACCTTCCTGCTTGGAGTTTGCGTTAAGTTTGCATTAATTAGTATGTAGTTCGGCCATCAATGATCGATCATTACATTCCATATTTCTACTCTTCATTCTGTTCTACATTTTCTGAATTTTGAAAGCAAACTAAAATCTAAACGACATCTGTTTGGTCAAAAAATATGAATTTGATGATTTTTCAATACAATGTGTGTGTTTTTTTTCGAGTTATTGCTGACTGTTGAGGTGAGATGCTTGATATACTGAAGTAAACGAGACGTTAGTCATTCTTCGATAGGATGGATTTACTTGAACAATATCTGTTTCGAGAGGGCTAGAGTGGCCTGGGAAGAGCCAGGTCCAGGTGCTGTAATTAACCCTAATTTTCACCGCTAGCGGTTTGTATTAGTTTGCATTTATTAGTAATTTGCGTTAGTTTGCATTAGTTTGCATTGAGGACTGTACAGTACTGGTTGAGGTGGGGATTCATGTTTTGAACATTCCTAAGTGAGATAATGAAAAGCCTCTTATGAAATATGAAAGAGCATGTAATTTTAAGAAGGATTCAACGTTTATTTGATGAAAATTGGTTTTCAAATGGCTGAGATATCCAAAAAAGTGCTAATAATAAAAGGCGACATGCCACAACTTTATTAGGATCTCTTTGTTTCACCTTGTTTTTGGATATCTCAGCCATTTCAAAACCGATTTTCATCGAATAAACTTTTGATACCCCTTAGAACTACATGCTCTTTGACATCTCATAGAGTGGTTTCTGAATATCTCGCAAAACGTTAAAAGCTAAATCCTCACCTGGACCAGAACTGATTTACACACCCTTTAAGCATGTTTGTTGAGTTTGCATTGAGTTTGCATTAGTTTGCGTCAGTTTGCATCAGTTTGCATTAGTTTGCATCAGTTTGCATTAGTTTGCGTCAAAAATTAGGACCGGCATGAGTATAGATGCAAATCAGGTTCTGCATTTATCAGCCCCTGTGGGTCACATGGGGGGGGGGGGGCTGTTGTTGGTTAGTTGTTTTCAGTGATAAAGGCCTTTACTATATTAACCACAGGACTCGCGATAATGTGGCAGAGAATTTAGTGTATTATTTAACGTCAATTAAAATAGCCTGAGATCAGACAAAAATCAGTCATCACTCAAATCGGAGCGACGGGAAATGATGCCCCCCTTGAAGGAAAAAGGTGGTGGTGGTACCGGGGGGGGGGGGGGGGGTTCCAACGTCCTTGCATCCATCCACCTTGAGGTTGATACTTGTCGGTTCCTTCCGTCTTTGTTTCCCAAAGAGGAAGAAGGAGAGAGAAGGAAGACGTGTAGATGAAGACGAGATGTGATTGTGGAGTCACTGCATGTACAGACAATACAACATGGTGACTGTCAATAGTCATTCTACCCGGGGAGAAGGAACTGGAAAAGGAATAGGAGAATTAGAGGATGAAAAGGAGGAGGAGAAGAAGGATAAGAGGAGATGGGGACAGGAGGACGGACTGTACATTGTGGAGAGAGAGAGAGAAAGTTTAAGGGTAAACTTGATAGCTGTAAGTGTGAAAACAAAAAACGGCTGAAGGAAATTCAGGAGTTTTTTACTATTGATATTTAATGTGTAAAACACAAGGTTATATATCTTTGGCTAAAGAACTATCGTAATTCAGCATTAAAAAAAGACATCATCAACTCATTCCTGCGGTGATTTTCATATTGACTGTTGAAGAAGTGTTCAAGTTGTGAAAACTTAGCAAAACTTCACAACTTCATAACTTCCTCAATTTTCATCCAATTTTTATCAAAGATTCATTGTTGTGCTTTTGACATTTTGCTCTTACTTAAAATGAACTGGTCCAGATTTTCCATTACTCTCTAAAAAAAATCGAGTGAAAATTTTCACTCTAAAAAGAGTGAATACAAAAAAGAGTGAATTTCGAGTGAAATTGGAGTGAATTTTGAGTGAAAATGCTCATTTTCACTCATTTTGGAGTGACGTCAGGGATCACTCCAAAATCTTCGAGTGATCCCTGACGTCACTCCAAAATGAGTGAAAATGAGCATTTTCACTCAAAATTCACTCCAATTTCACTCGAAATTCACTCTTTTTTGTATTCACTCTTTTTAGAGTGAAAATTTTCACTCGATTTTTTTTTTTAGAGAGTAAAGGTGCTCATTTTGCAGTGTCACTGTGCTGCACCGAAAGTTTAACAATTCATAACTTTTGAACGTATGGTCCGATTTTCCTCAAACTTCGCTGATTTTTTTTTTTTTTTTGAAGACTAATATTGCTGCATTCACTCAATCCACATGTACATTTGGGTTTTATTACCCTTTAAAATATATCATGTAAAAGAGTTATAAACAAATAAGAAAAGCATGTAACTCTGCAGAGCGCAGACGGCCTCCACCACACACAAGCAGCTCATTTCAACCACTGATCGTGTTCTTCCATAGAGATCAGTATAATTTCTACTGATGCATGCTGAAAATTTTCCCAGTAGGCCTATAGAAGCTTTTTGTTTACGTCATCAGCTTCCAGTTCACTGACTATACCTGCCAAAATTTAAAAGTCTTCATAAAATCCATAAAAATTCCCGGATCACTACCATAATTCAATCATCTGTTCCTTATGTCACCATCTCAACCTTTCATTTAAGTTTCATCAAAATCCGTTACTTGTTACTTGTTGAAATAATCCCCAAACTGCAGCTCCGTTGAAGCTATACTGGGATGAACAATCCTTGTTGTGCATCAACAAGGGTGCAGAGGTGCTAATCGTAACCCACATATTTACAATAAAAGTGGTTGAACCCGTGCAAGTAAAAATAAGGTTGGCTCCTTACAGAACACTGGAACCAGAGGAAGGCTGCATTATGTTGATATGTCGGAGTGCAGCCTGTCTGAATTCTGTTGGGTTGGTGAGTTGAACAGCTGCGCCTGGCAAGCTGTTCCACAGTCTTGTTGCTCTTGGGAATAGCTTTTCGAGTTATTTTGCACACAGACAAACAGAATGAAATACCGGTAAACAAACAAACAAAACAGAACCGGCCCAAAAACATAACCTCCTTGGTTGAAGCAATAAATAATGATAGACTTGTCAGAAAATACCCTAATAGTACTTTACAAGTTGGTTGACGTGAGTTCTGTCATTTATGTGAGTTGAAAGTGTAGTCCTACATGGTATATTTCACTATTTGATAGTATATATTTACATTAACTAAAAAGCAAAATCCACCCCCCCCCCCAAAAAAAAAAAAGTAAAAACTTTTAGCCTTGTAGGCCTACATGTATCTAAAAGAAACGAACAAATAGCCCCGCTGTATGGTAACTTTACGCGATTTGCCCTGAAGAAGGCGTACAGGTACTTCATATCTAATGGAATATTCAGATCAAGTTTGTTGAATACATTTATGGTAGGTGGCACACAGGTGATAGTGCGCTAGGTGTCCATAGATAGTCATCACTCAAGATAATTCTCCTTTGTCGTTGGCATAGGCCTACAGCTGGCGCTGTGCACGTAAACTGACCAGTGCCGTATATTAAGAGAGTCTGGCCAACTCGGTTTTCGGCTTAGGAGTTTTGAAGCCTGTGATTGGTCAAAAGCTGGTCCCGTGACCTACAGGCGCCATGTCGTTACCAAAGTCAATCACGCGGGCGCGAGCAGAGCTCATACGCAGGGCCCATTGTTCATAACGCGCAGCTACGCGCTATAATATTGCTTGCCTTGGGGACTTCCCCTGAATATCAGTCATGGTGCAGTGGGGATATGTCATTGCCGTAAGGTTGTCAACTTTATTGAAGTAGAAGGTACAACACGAAATATATTTTGATGTCTTACTTAGTATTGCCATAAACTGAAGATTCGTCATGCCTTCCTGCGCAGCATGGCAATGCGCGAACCGACCTGGCTCTTAGTGTATAAATGATGCACCGCTTTCCGACAGATCCAAAACAAAGGAAAAAGCGGGAAATCAGAGTGCGACGGGAAAATATCTGATTTGTTTTCTTTGGATTCCTCGCGGTGTCTTTCAGACTATCCAAGTTTTGATTCACATTTGTATGTCTCCGCCATAACATACGAAAGTGTCGCCTGAGGCATTTGTTTTGGTCGTCCGTCCGTCCTTCCGTCTGTCCTCGAATTCATATCGCAATCAATATTGTGGACACCGTTTGAGGTAATGAAACTTGTATGCTTGTGTGAGTGGACGAAGTTTTGTTTTTAGCTTATAAGGCCTAAAATTTTGTGTAAACACGCTCAAAGTGAAAGGTCAAAATCATGCATATAATGGTTAAATTCTTAAAATATCACTATTTCCCCCATATCTCATGCAATATCTGGAGGTATACGTACAGGTATTTCCAAACGAAACTTACGGCATGCCTGACCGTGATTTTCTCGTGATTTTATTTCATTTTATCTATTTATTTATTAATTTTTTTTTTTTTGGGGGGGGGGGGGGGAAGGGGCGGGGGTATGGGAGGGGGGTAAGGGTCAAGGATCAATGTCAGGTAAAATGTAATGTTAAAATTCTACTCTCTATTGTTGAAATACTATTACCCATGCAGTTCCTAAATATCTTGGAAATTACCCAATTCACAGTAAAACCAAATATGGTACACGTATTTGCGTGCCATCATTACTACACAATGACGCGTGATAGGGAAAGATTTTGGCCATGATGGTCAAGGGTAGGTGAAAATACTGAAATGACAGAATTTTCTATATATTTTTAAAATAACCGTTGAAAGTATTGCCATGAAAATAGTAGTAAGTAAAAAGTAGTGAGAAGAAGTAAGCAAAAGTAAAAATGCTCAAATTCCTTAATACTTGCTCTCTTAAACAATAAAAGGCATCCATTCATACCTAGTTCAAGGAGAGTAAACATTCGACGCATTAAATTTAGTGACAAATTCGCCATTTTTTCTGCCAATTATGTGAAACTGTCGTGTAACATTGTCAAGACGTACTTTACACCTGCTAAGAGAACAATGTAATATGGCGCCGGGAGGAATACCGGTCGCCACAAGGACATCTTTATTTATGTGGTTTTTTTTTTTATTATCATTTGGTACAGATGTCACTGAGGATATCCCTCATAATTATGTTATCCAGGTAAAGTACTTGTGCTTTCGTTCACCATGTCTTTTTTAGATATTATTCTTAAACAATTTTAGATCATGTTACATACCTTAACATCCGTGACGTCACTTTTTCATGTTGTACATTGTACATAGGTGTATTCCTTTTGAATTACATACTAATCGGCCTTCATGTCAGTTTCATACATATATGGGACTAAATAGGATGGTAATTGATTATTGCAATGTATAAGTTACGTGCGAAACAGTAATAACTGTGGAATTCGTCTATCCTCTGCACAGGTAGAATTGTAAATTTATATATCATGTTGTTATACAATATTCTTGTGCCCTGGACAACTTGCTAAATACAATATACATAGCATACAGTCTAGTGAAAGTTTACGATACGACTTACTGTGAATTCTTCTTTTATGTTCATCAGGAATTATGTCCTTTAGACAGCTTCCCTATTATTTATACGGTATACCTGTGTGCTTGTGTCTATTTGAATGTGTAAAAATTATTGATTATTGGCTTTGCTCACAATGGATGGAATGAAAGAATGTCCCTCCCTCAACCTACCTTCTTCCCCCCCCCCCCCCACCCTCTCTCTCTCTCTCTCTATATATATATATATATATATTCAAAAGAGAGAGAAAAGTCAAGCAACATGCACCGTGTCTTTGGGACGCCTGCGCGTACACACTTAACCCTCCAAGCGCACACGCTAAAACCATAAGCGCACTGTACGCTGGGTAACGACATGGCGTCCAATTTATGAGTTGGCCAGACTCTCTTAATATACGGCACTGAAACTAGTTGTTGTTCGGTGCAGAACTCCAGCAGGAGGCGTCCGTTGTCGTTGCACTTTCCGACGCCATGTTCACCAAGGATTCCTGACCAGGTTTCTGAGTCTTTCCCAACGCGAGCGTTGAAGTCACCAAGGATGACAACCTTGTCGTCTTCCCGAACTTGTTGGGAGAAGGTGCGCAAATCAGTGTAGAACTTATCCTTTTCGGCTGGTTCCGCCTGAAGGGACAGCAGAGGGACAGTTTAAAGACTACCTGGATGCACCCCCGGTCCAAGCACTGGCATCTATTGGACTACATTCTGGTTCGCAGGAGAGACCAACGTGACGTGTTTCACACCAGAGTTATGCCCAGTGCTGAATGCCACACTGATCATCGGCTTGTTCGCTGCAAGTTAAACCTTCATTTCAAGCCTAAGCTGAAATGCAGAGGGGCCCATCAGAAGAAATTCAATGTTGCTTACCTGCAGTCAGCTGAAGTGAGATGTAATTTTCAGACGAATCTCCAAACAAGGCTTGAAGATGAAAACCAATTCAAGGACATTTCTCCTGAAGTCTTTTGGGCTAGGATGAAATCAGCCATACAACAATCCTCCAAAGAGGTATTGGGACTCTCCTCCAGGAAGAACAAGGATTGGTTTGACGAAAGCAATCAGGAGATCAAAAAGCTACTTGCTAAGAAGCGATCTGCCCACCAGGCTCATCTCACGAATCCATCCTGTCCAGTGAAAAAAAGTGCCTTCCGTCTTGCATGCAGTCACCTCCAGCGCAAACTTCGAGAGATCAAGAATGAGTGGTGGACAAACCTTGCCAAACAAACTCAACTTTGTGCCGACACTGGCGACCTGAAGGGTTTTTATGAGGCACTGAAGAGTGTCTATGGTCCCTCACACCAAGTTCAAAGTCCTCTTCGTAGCGCAGACGGCGAAGTTCTCCTCAACGACAAGACCTCCATCCTCACCCGATGGTCAGAGCACTTTCAGTCGCTCTTCAGTGCCAACCGCATAGTACAAGAATCTGCCCTGCTCCAGATTCCCCAACAGCTCTTTAAACCTGAGCTGGATGAACTCCCTACCCTCGAGGAGACACTTAAAGCGATTGAACAAATGAAAATCGGCAAAGCAGCAGGTGTGGATGGAATTCCCCCAGAGGTATGGAAGGCTGGTGGAAAAGCCCTACACATCAAGCTTCACGAGTTCTTCACGCTTTGCTGGAACCAAGGCCAACTACCTCAAGATCTTCGGGATGCAATTATCATCACCCTGTACAAAAACAGAGGAGAGAAATCAGAGTGCACCAACTACAGAGGAATCACGCTGCTTTCCATTGCGGGAAAAATCCTTGCTCGAATTCTTCTCAATAGACTAACGCCTAGTGTCGCAGAAAGTGTTCTCCCAGAATCTCAGTGTGGTTTTCGCGCAAACAGAGGAACTGTTGACATGGTCTTTGCCCTCAGACAGCTTCAGGAAAAGTGCAAGGAACAAAACAAGGGACTTTACATTACCTTTGTTGACCTAACCAAAGCCTTTGACACAGTGAGTAGGAAAGGACTCTGGCAAATTCTGGAGCGCCTTGGTTGTCCCCCGAAGTTCCTCAATATGATCATCCAACTGCATGAAAACCAGCAAGGCCGGGTTAGGTATAACAGTGATTTCTCCGAACCCTTCCCAATTGACAACGGTGTAAAGCAAGGTTGTGTTCTTGCACCGACCCTGTTTACCATCTTCTTCAGTATGATGCTCAAACAAGCCATGGAAGAGTTCAATAACGAAGATGCTGTTTACATCCGGTACCGCACAGATGGCAGTCTATTTAATCTGAGACGTCTGCAAGCTCACACCAAGACGCATGAGCTACTCGTCCGTGAGCTACTCTTCGCAGATGATGCCGCTCTTGTTGCTCATTCAGAGTCTGCTCTCCAGCGCTTAACGTCCTGCTTCGCAGTTACTGCTAAAGCATTTGGCCTTGAAGTAAGCCTGAAGAAAACCGAGGTTCTTCATCAGCCGGCTCCTCGACAGGATTACCAGTCCCCCCACATCACCATAGGGCAAACAGAACTCAAAACAGTTGATCAATTTACTTATCTCGGCAGCACCATCACATCAAACGCAAGAGTCGACAAAGAAATTGACAACAGACTTGCTACGGCAAGCAGCGCCTTTGGTAGACTGCACGACAGAGTCTGGAAAAACAACCACCTGAAAAAGCAGACAAAGATCAGCGTGTACAGAGCCGTTGTCTTACCAACTCTCCTGTACGGATCCGAGTCATGGGCCCTCTACCGGCATCACCTACGCCTTCTTGAGCGCTTCCACCAGCGATGTCTCCGCTTCATCCTAAACATCCACTGGAATGACTTTATCACCAACATCAAAGTTCTTGAGCTGGCAGAGACTACTAGCATCGAAGCCACACTGATGAAAACTCAACTGCGCTGGGCTGGTCATGTCTCGAGAATGGACGACCATCGCCTTCCGAAGGTCATGCTGTACGGTGAGCTCTCTTCTGGACACCGAGACAGAGGTGGACCCAGGAAGAGATACAAGGACTGCTTGAAAAAAACCTTGAGCACCTGCAACATCGATCACCGACGGTGGGCTGCTATCGCCTCTGATCGCACATCTTGGCGCCTTACTGTTCGACGAGCAACAGCCGCCTTCGAGGATGATCGCAGGGCCCGACTCAACAGAAAAAGACAACAGAGGAAAAACCCAACACCCAACATCAACCAACCGACTTTCCCGTGTAACCGCTGCAACCGTGCCTGCCTGTCCCGCATCGGACTCATCAGTCACTTTCGAGCCTGCAGCAGACGTGGACTTCCTTAAATCTTCGTTCGCGAAGCAAAGCCATACGGCACTGAAACTGACCACATACTAGTAAGTAAAATTCCAAGCTCCCTCGGCAGCGCCGCCGGATAACGGAGCCCTCCTATGTTGTTCGGCGCTAGCTGTGTGTATGCAAGGAGCTACCTATGCGTACGATCGCACGAGTACTCGAACTTTAATTTGCAATGCATGCTTCAGCGGAGTGTCTGTTTATATACACGTAGGCCTATCCGACTTTTGTGACACCGTCACCGGCCCGAAGATTCGAGAATTAGTGGTTGTACAGAGAGGAAAAGCACCGTGACCTGTCGTTACATTGAATTACTTTAGAAGATATTTAGAATTGTACGGTAAGTATAGTCCGGGAATGTGAAATGTAATTTGTATCCGGTATTTCCTTTGCGACTGGCAGGACCTACCAGTGTGAATGTGTTCTGCCGCATCGCATGTAAGTTAGCTCCGAATGAATGAACGTGGCCAAACACGGTGAATTGGCAGTAACAATCACAGTCCGTCTATAGTTGTTTGTGTTGTGTTGAGTATATATGCCAAACTACAGCATGCATACATGCTAGCCCGACCAGACGCTGTAATACGCTGTGCGAATACAGCCGACTGGGCTGTGTATAGTTAGCATACATGCATGTAGCCCGACCAGACGCTGTTAATACGCTACGCGAATACAGCGTCTGACCAACGAGCGGGCACCTACAAAGTGGGGAACCACAACACAACTACAAAACTTATGAAAATTTATACGTTCTTTATAAACAATGTACACGTTACCAAACGTTACTCACCTTAAGTGCATGCTTGTATTACAAAAGGTTCGTAAGTCCATTGAGAGCCTTCGTGATAAGTCCGTGGAACCAAAAAATGATACTTTCTGGCGGATTCCCTAACACCGTCAGGGTTCATCGTTGCAGAATTCAAAATGGCGCCTTGATCTCTGCGGAAATCTTTTGCGTACGTGCGATGCGCTGTTTGAGTGTTGGTGTAGCAGCACGGTCGACAGCGCGACCTTTTGAAAGGGCATTCAGATCATGTGACCTCCCGGATATTGGAAATGGCCTGGCGTGAAAGACGATGTACCGTTCGTGAACCGTTCGCACATGCTGCATATAACCATCATTTTAGGTAAGTTATTAAATCTAAATTTCAATATTCATAGCATAGGGGCATTTCCGTGAGTTGTGCGACATGACCACCAAAATTTTACCTGCATATTTCAGGACAACTGATAATCTTACTTTGTTAGCCATAGTTTGAAGTGTGTGAAACCAACTTTACCTTTAAGAAAAGTTCCCTTTTGTGCATTTTTATACCTTTTGAAGCCAGAAAGCATTTTTTGACCTAAAAATCCCTAAAAATGCATTTTTGTTGCTCTTTCTGATTATTTTTTATATTTGAGGCTCAAATCAAACTTTGTTTGGTTTTACAAATCAAAAATATATTAATCTAGCAGAAAATAAAGTGGAGACCACGATATTAGATATGTACTTCGGACACCAGTGTGCTCTTTCATAGCTCAAGAAGCTGCTGTAACGTGAGTTACCGAAACATGAACTTTTTAACCTAGCAATTTTACTATGCCCAAATGAGACATGGTATTTTGGATTATCAAATAACTATGCAGCACACATACAAGAAATATGATGGGACTTATAGTCTTTGCTTCAAATTCTCATAACAGAGGTCTTAAAATTGTAACGTGAGTTACCATGTAACGTGAGCTACCACAATGTAACGTGAGTTACCGACATGATTTTTCTTTAATACCAAGAAATGATAATTATGAAGGTTGTGATTGTAAGTAACCAATGAGTACATGATTACTGAACTCTTGTATTAAGATTCTATTTCCAGTAGATTGTTATTCTCTTGGTCTCTCTCTATCACCAAACCAACTGGTCTACATGTACAATATATTAATTACACATGTTCATCACATGTTAACTTCTTAAAGAAACTGTTCCATATTTACTATTTAGTATTACAGTGCATGTATACTGATCTGTTACAAAAGTTGTTAAAAGACATTTCTTCTAAAGCTGCATGGACCTTGTTCCAGCAAATTATCAACTATTAATAGCCTCCTGATTGGGATAATCACTGCATGATTACTCTTGAAAAGTTCTTGTTTTTGTAATTCAAGTGATTACTATTTGACATTTCATAGTTTATACCTACCTGTGTAGACCAAAGCCATTGTTCATGAGGCTGAAACATTTACATGTATGAACTGAATTTTAAGATTGGAGCTCGCTTCCTGCTGTTCTTTCTGAGATTTTTGAGAACTGAACATTGTGAATTTGACACGCTTATGTGTTTTATACTATTCTACTCTGAGGTTTTAGCTATATTGTTGCAAAATCCTAGAATGAAACTTTTAAATGTTTACTATAATTTACTTTACATGCTGATCTATTACCAAAAACTTGTTGAATGTGAACCTCATTATCAGACATTTTCTTTAAGAGCTGGACAGTCATGTACCTTAAAGCAAACTATCAACATTTTGTGATATTAATAGTTAGCCTCCTGATCACAAAATATTTACTGTTAATGTTTTTCATTGGGATTTACTGCTTCAGTCTGCTTGATTACTCTAGAAAATACTGGTATATATACTTTTTACTTGTATGTACAATTTGAATAATGGCTACTTGACATTTTATAGACCAAAGCCATTGTTTTTTAAGGCTAAAACATTTATGAACATGTTTTATTAAACTGATCAATACTGGTAGCAGATAACTAAAACTTATCTGCAGTTTCTGTAATTCAAGTCTAATTTCTGTACCAGTTTCGTATAAGAATTTGTAAACAAATCAAACATACAAACAATTGATTATTGAGTAATTCAAACAATTATAAAATAATTGGAATATAAATTGCATTGTTTAAAAGTTAAAAGATTTATTGAAATATTTCATTTCTGAACCTTTAAACTCTCCACAGACTACATGTACAGGTCTCTAGTCTCATGACTCAGTATATTAAATGGAATAGTTTATGGATGACTTGTTTTATCTACATAGCCTGAAATCCATTTAAATCTAGTAAAATAAAAAAACAATCAAATCAAATTCTCAATTAAACCCTCAATTTCTGATGCATTTGTTATCAGGAAAAGAGTGTAATTTAATGAAATAGACTCTGTTTCATATCATTTTGTTGAATACAATTTTTGTCTCAGTACAAATGAAAGCTTGGAAAACGACTGAATTAAAAATGAATTTATCTTCAAGTTGGTATTCTAAATGTAAAGTTTCCTGCCTTTTGGTAATCTCATGGATAAAATGGGATTAATTACTGTCAGATCAATGTTCAAATTGATTTAGATTCTTTATTCATGGATTTTGTTTGTGAAAAAAGTTGTCTTGGTAAGTTTTCTTTGGATTATTAAGACAAAAAATTGTCTTGTGATCATGTGGACAAACTGTAACGTGAGTTACCGTAACGTGAGTTACCGCTTCACATGACGATACCTGGAGAATGTAAGACAATTCAAATTTTTACCATACTCGGTGATGTATGTTGTTAGTCCATGACTTTGACACAATAGACTTTAAAGTCTCTCTGTTTCTTGTTTGAGGAAACTTTTGAATATAAGACATGCCAAATTTTTGCATGTCCAAATTATGTAACGTGAGTAACCGACATTTGTAGTGTTTTTTCTCATAGTTCTCATAAGAGTCTGTGGATGTAATGTTGCTGTGAGGTAGGATGGAGGTGCATGATACTCATTCACATATAGTAACTCATATCACTAATTAGGTTTTAAGGATATTGATCTCAACAACCTAATTTTGAGTTCAAAATGTAACGTGAGTTACCGTGGAAATGCCCATAGATATGAAGTCTCATTATCATTTTGTTCGTCAGATGAGTTTGAAGTGACAAAAGAATGATCTAAAGTATCAAAATTCAATCCGATCGCATGCGATCGTTGGACCCTCTTCGTGTTTGGAGCTTTGTTGGTACAGCCCTGTCGCGCTACGTATGTACAGCGGCGACTGGGCTGTGTATAGTTAACATGCATGCAGCTAGCGGCTAGCAGCTGGAGCTGGCAGTAGAGTCTGGGCTGGGGTAGAAAGTCCCTCGTTCTACAGTACATTAACATTTAGGCCTGATGTGACTATGGTCGGAAAACAAATCAAGACAAATGGCCGCCAGATCGTTAAGCCTTACCTTGGCACGCACGCACGGGAGGTCGAACCTGATGCCATGGTGCGCGTGCTAGTGCCGATATTCAACTTACACTCACAGCATAGCCTAGGTTTTTGAATTTTATCTTCTCAGTGATGTCACGTCATCATTAATAGACAATGCAACTTTGGTCATAATGAAATCATTGCAGTAAACTCTGCTGAGTGCATGCAGAAATAACAAATATTCGGACACTACTTGTCGCATGCATATGTGTGTGCGTGTGCCTGGCGGAGGAGTAGGAGCACGTTCTGCTGCTGAAATTAGCCAGCAAACGGGTCTAAAGCAAGTTACCCAATGTTCGACATCCTAAATTGCGGAAGCAAAATAGCGTGCATGATCCGAACGCCTGCGTTGCGATCATCGTTCGAACGCCTGTACTCATTGTTCGACCCCATATGTCCGTGCTTCGTCATTCGCGACGTACCGCGCCGTGCGCTCGCCCTGCGTGTGTGAATGTATTAGCGCGCGAAACTGTATACATAGTACATCGCACTACGAGAGCGCGGTACTCCATGTACTCCACGCTGTGCGAGAGATTCAACGCATACACAACATGTTGCAATTGAACCATGGCGATGCCGCAAATTCTGGCACGGGTGGCATGCAAAATACAAATATCGCGTAAACGCTCAAGCAGTTCAAGCAGATCAACGGGTAAGTAACAGGCAAGTACATTTGCATGGCAACGCATATAGACTTGTGTCATTCCAAGTTAACTAGTCCGTTTATTTGCATTGAATCTGTAAAGCTTGTACACCTACAGCCACTATGGCAGCAGTTTCTGAGATAACTTGAGCGTTTACGCGATATTTATATTTTGCATGCCACCTGTGCCAGAATTTGCGGTATCGCAGTGGTTCAATCGCAACGTGTTATGTATGCGTTGAAATGCGGTCTGTATCTGGTCGTCGGGGATATGTTCCATGGAGACTGCGTCTGGCTTCACAGAATCCCTAAGAGAGCCGATAAAATTTAAAAAAATTATAAAAGACTCTTCCAACAGACAGATTTTTCTGTCTATGTCAGTAAAATTATGTGATAAATTAATTGTCAGGGTACGGACCGCATTGCATTGCTAGTTTAGCTGCCGCCTACCAAATAGCTGTGCTGTGACAGGGCTGTGTATAGTTACTCATTGCTAGAAAGTTGATGCAACTTGCATCAAATGTAAATACAGTCTGTTGCCCCAAACTTTCTGTTTGATCAGAATCAAATGCAAAGTTGTGTTTGATATTTGCATACATTGTATGAAGTCAAATGTCCTTCCCGCAATTGACTTGTGTTTAAATGCAAAGTTTTGCATACAAATTGGTTGGCAGACTTGCATGTATTTTTGGGAGTTTATCGCAACTGGGCCCAGGAGCAGTAGATGTCAGCTTTCCATCAAAACCTAGCCAAACAACTTTCATGTACATGTACATGTATTTTGACAGAAACTCAGTGATTGTAGTCTTATGGACTGATTTCAACCACAGATGGTCACCATAAAAAAAAAGTTATAGTTAGAGCTGGTATACTTTTTGTAATACTGTATGTATACGCCAAATATTTTGCGAGGTTTTTATTTTCGCAAATTATGCGAGTCGGGTGCTATTCGCAAAATTAAAGACACGCGAAAATATTGACTCTGATCCTGATGTGAATGTGACGTACCCGTGTACTCTTCTCCATTCAGTACAAGACTCCATGATCTCGTGAAATCGTCGGGAATTCCTGATTCGCGAAAAATTTAGACTCGCAAAATATATGGCGTATACAGTAGTCACGAGTCATTTTCTATATTTACAAAAAGAATCATAATTGTGAATGTTCCAAATCTTATTTAGTACTAGACTGAGCCTCACATCATTCCCAGGATATCTTCCATTTGAGACGTGAAGGAGTGCTACCATGCCTACCATAGAGGAAGTAAACGATGATGCTGCATTCACCAGTTCGCAGTCCAGCGGTACAACATCATCATCATCATCATCCTCGGGATCCAATGGCAGTGATGGGCCAAGCTCTGCTGGCGGGGAGCAGTCAGGGGCCAGTAAAGTTATGGTGAGCACAGTTCTGGATTTTTGTAATGGCACCGTTAATCGGACTGATATTTCCTCTACTGGTACCATGCTGAATAAACCAGATTGGAGTTAGCTCATGGGCACATTGGTCCGAATGACCTTTCTTTTTTCTCGGTCGGTTAGGGGCACTTCACTCGCTTTCAGGGCGACATGATGTATAAGCTTTATGCAACAATTTATGGTATTCATCAATCCTGCTCAAACAAAGAATGAACTTGCACAGACCAGATGACCAGAATGATCCTTTAACACCTGGGGGAAGCATCCATTTCATTATCTTCTATTAGATGTATTGACAATGTCTTTCTATTGATATTGCCAAATACTACTTTTGCTGTAAGGTGGATATGCTAGCAAGCAGCATTTATAAGGATTACATGAATAATCAATAATACATCACAGATGCTTATCCCAGTGAATTAAAAAACCAACATGCCTGTTGGTCCAAATAACATGTTTTTTCTGCTCATTCGCAAAGTGGAACCTGCGAACTGGCTTATTGGAGTACATGAAATCAGAAGATAATTGAATGGGAATCATTAGCTGCACTCTTTACCAGATTATATAATATATATGCTTTAAACTGTGACTTTGTGTCACCATGTTCAGTGCCTCTCCTCAGGAGGATATCTATATTTCAGTTATTAGTCTCTGTTTAGCAAGTAGATCAAACTTGTTTGTTTGTTTGTTTTTCATTTGATATGAAGGAAAATGATGTGATAGTTATCTACTTCTTTATTGATATGAATTTTTTGTCATTGCATACATAGTTTCTAATGAGAGAGATTATGAAAGTTTGCCTCTGATTTTACATTTTCACTGGCAGACCTATCTGATGACATATAAGGTGGATGCTGCATTATGGGCCTCAAGGATTGGTACCATCCTGTGCAGTATTCTCTACATTCTGCCACTATTTGGGTGAGTCGTATAGTCCTTATCATTATCACCTGATTTACAACTTTATTAGTGGAAAATTGAGCAAAGAAAACGGGATTCTATCGGGATTCGAACTTGAGACCTCCGGATTGCTAGCCCAGTGCTCTACCGACTGAGCTATAGAAAGCCCTAGTTCAGTGTTCGTCCCAGAAACCCTAAATTCTCAATGCTCGGATGGTCAGAAGCTATAGCAGTGTGTTTTTGTGTGACACACACGTATACACTTGAACCTGGCATAAACCCGAAGGATGATTCAACTCGGGGATAAATGCGAGGGATCACCAAAGTGATGCAGCTTTTGCAACTGACTGACCGATTGGCCCACATTCGACGGAAGAATTTCATGAATTTGGAAAATTCTAGCAAAATTAAAAAGGGGAACAATATCATTGGTCGAGAGCTGTGTGTTAATTTTTTTACTGGCCGCAGGCTGCCTCACAATCATAAACAAGTTATCGTGCACTAAGCAAGCATTCATGCACTCAGTAAGAGAAGCCCATTGGCTAAAAAATTGTGCATCCAGTACTTTTGCCAAGCATCCAGTAATTACTGGATGCATGATTTTGAAGCATTGGATGCATGGTTTTTGGGCTTTTGTCAATGGCAAGCCAAAAGGGAATGCATCCAGTAAATTTGCTATCTCAGGGAACACATGATCGAAAAATGGACTTCTGGCAAGAAAATTGTCCCCAATGTCTTTTCGTGCATCAGTTGGAATAGTATGCATGCGGTGGCTATGGAATTTAACCTAAATATTCCATAGTTATCCCTATGCACACAATTCCGACTGATGCACTCAGACCTGTGTGCCATTTGTAATATTGTACTTCCAAGTCAGCACTGAGCCTGTGCTACGAGTGTATCACCAGTGTGTACTAATCCCCCCCCCCTTATCCCCAACCACCCCCCTACCCTCATCACCACTAGCCATGCCGCCAGTCTCAGCTGCTACCAGCGGGCCCTGATCCTCAATGGTCTGACCAGTGCCCTGAGGCTCCACCAGCGCATGCCTCCCCTCCAGTTCAACCGGGTGTACCTGGCCCAGCTCCTGCTGGAGGATTCCTGCCATAATCTCCTCTACTCGCTCATCTTCATCAACAGCTACCCACTCACCTGTATCCTTTCTTTCAGCTTGTCTATGAGGGAGATCAGTTATTACTGCCTTAATCAGTGAGTCACTCATGGTTATCTGTTGTGGATCACAGGTGTATAGCAAGTAGACAGGCTGTAACTTCGAAGAAGAAGTAGGTTTACTGACTTGTTGACTAGATGACCAACTGACTCACTGATTAAATGCTATCAACAAACCAAGCAGATTGACTGAATAACTAGGCTACAGATTTATGGACCAACCATCAGATAATTCAAGATGGTATGTTGAAACGTAATTTTACCCATATTTACTGTCAAACTGACTGTCTGCTCAGCTGACCATTGACTAGGGTGGGAGCAACCAAACTTTTGTTAGGGCCAACTAAGATGCTGAAAATTTATGATTTAGGTTTTCTACCCAGGCATTGAGAGAACATGTTTCTGCAAGGGCAAGTTATTTCATCATTTATTACATTTTCCAACTCGGTCAAAGACACAGAAATAAGAAGAGTGTGTACATGAGGTAGAAGGAAGGATTGAAGGGTTATGTATTCTAAACATATGGAAGAGACAATCTAGTGTTATGTACCAATATGTCAATTTGTTGTGTTTTCTGAAAGTAAGTATGTAAGTAGTTTGTGACTGTCTTATCTTGTGTATATTACCAGCAGGGTAGACATGCAAGTGAGGCATGTGTCTCTGTCGTAATCAAGAAACATTATGGGCAACATATTGGTAATGTGATACAACAGCAGTCTCTGTTTTCATATATCTGTCTATCTAGAAATCCATGAATTCTACTCTGAAGATATGGTGTCCAGGTTAAATGCTTTTCACAGATAGCATCAACTGCGCACTATAACCTCTAGGAAATCGCCAAAGCACAGGCACATTAATTGTGGTGTACTTTTCAGAATCATTCTGTGTGCCAAATTTTCCTGAACAAGAAATCATCCAGTTGTGCTGACACCGGTGTTCCTCTTTGCTGTCCTGCATTCATCAAGTTTCACCAAGAAGCTTGCCAATGTGAGTGAAAGGAAGGAAAAAATACCACACTCTGCATGTGAAATTTACATCAGTTGCATAGTATTCAAGGAGTCAAGTATTGTCTTGTCTTCATTTTGACTCGCCATTATCAGGTTTCAGTTTAAATGTGTAATTTATATTCATTCTAATAGTAACATGCTCACTTGAACTGTAAGTACAAGACTGTGACATTTACATGAAACAGAACAAAAAGAAAGAAAAAAAAGCTTCAATTGGAGTGCTGCATCTGAAGATCTTGTATTTGAAATGGGTTCGAGTCTTTCATTGCATTTTTAGCAGTACAGTGCACTCCCGTTACAACGAACACGGTTATAACGAAATTTCGTTATAACGAAGTAAATCTTCTGGTCCCAAAATTATCACCATTAAAGTCTATGGTACAAAATTCGCTTATAACGAACACGGTTATAGCGAAATTTCCGTTATAACGAAGTCTTTTCCGAGCGCCACAGACAAAGAAAAACAAAAGAGATGTGCTCCGTTATAACGAAATGCGGATCGCTTTCGAAAATACGTAGCGGAACAAGCATTTATAGCGTCTCTGCATGGGTGAACGCTTCACAACACTGTGTGTTCGCTCCTTGTGTCACGCACAGTTTCTGAGGGGAACTTGCGTTTATTATTGTAATACAGTCAGGGGTGTATCCAGGATTTTTTCTGGGGGGGTCGTAATCAAAATTTTTGGACCTTTACCTTTGCGAGGGAGCGGAGCGACCGAGCGGGGGGAGGGTGTGGGAGGGGGGTGTCCCCCCTCCCACGGTAGGGAGTTTTTGAATTTTATATCTTAAAATGGGGCCATTTGGTGCATACAAAAGTGAATTTTTCGGCATGGCAGTGCGGCTTAGAAATAAGGTAAATCATGGCATATTAAAACTAAGTTATGAAATTTACGAGGTTTTTGACAATTTGCTGGAACACCGGTCACTTTTTTTCCCTGTTGTAGGCCTATATAGAGTAAAAAGCCCTCAAAAAACAAAAATGTCTTTTACAAAAAGTGGACCTTTTGAAAATTTTGGGGGGGTCGTACGACCCTCCCGACCCCCCCTTGCATACACCCATGACAGTTATCCCATCACATTTCACATAGCTTTGCAGTGTATGATGAGTATTCGGCAAACATAATAAGATATATATACGTGGTTCCTTGTTTTCGTTATATATTGTATTTGTTCGGTTATAACGAAATTTCGTTATAACGAAAGAAAACTGCCGGTCCCGAGCATTTCGTTATAACGGGAGTGCACTGTATTTACATACCCTGGGTACAAATACAATGTCCAATTTACCCCATAACCTGCAATGATGCAAGTTTAACCATCAACAGCAACATCCCCCCCCCCCCAAAAAAAAAATAAATAAATAAATAAAAATAAAAATAAAGATAAATAGATAAATAAATAAATAAATAAATCGAAAAAAGAAAATATTAATTATTTGGGTTCATTCTTGTGCCCCCTGGGAACTTGGTTGGAGAGTGTTGAATTTAATTCACATGGCCATAAGGGAGCACTTAAATGCTTTTGAGCGAGATGCTATGAGACTTACAGCTGTAGGTCCCATCAAAGGATGAGGCAGTGGGGATTAAAGTGTCTTGCCTGGGGGTGCAAACACTGCTGCCAGGGGACTTGAACTGGGAACCTCATGATTGATAAACTGTGGTTGTATCCACCGAGCCACAATAGCTGAGTGCAAGGAATAATCAGTAGGCAAAACTTGCCGAACTCTTGCCCCATCAGCGAGGCCCATTTGCTTACTAAAAGGTCTTTGCAAACTGATATGGTAACTGTGTGACTGACAGATGTGCTGATTTGCATATTTGATTTCTTTCTATTGTTCTTTGTGGTCAGATGGTGGGACCAGACAGTGTCCCGTTTGTGCGTAGAATGGTGGACAAGGTCATCAGCCACCAGGTGGACATCCTGCGCTTCATCGCATTCGATGAGATCCTCATCATGCCGATTCTCGTATTCATGATGGCGACGTGAGTATGGGCAGCGGGAACCATGGCATTGCATCAGGGCTTGGTCGCATAACAAAGAGACAAGGACAGTTGCTGTAATAAGAGCAATGAAACAGAAACGGAAAGAAATCTGCAAATACAGTAGCAAACATGTCGTCGCTGGGGTGACAAAACCTCGTACCTCAAAATTGTCAAATGTTCAGGAGAGCGAAAAAACATGGCGGCCAAAGCACTATAGTGAATGGGAAAGCCTTCTCTTTGACATGTCATGGTGGCTTCATTTTTGGAGTAAGACAGTTAGGATTTGGCCAAGACATCACTTGACCCATTATTTGACCATTAAGCTAAAAAAAATTTTTTTGACATTTTTGAGATACGAGGTCTTGTCACCCCAGCGACGATGTACAATACAAGGATGACATGATTCAATACAGAAGCTATTTACAATTCACATCAACTATTGCCTAAAGTCTCAATGGTTTCAGTAATCAATTACCATGTTAAAAGAAGTTTGCTTAAATGAAAGCAGGAAAATGGAAATAACATTTCAGCAGGTGTTGTTGCAAATTTGGACAAAGTTGGTGAGGTTGTAAGCAGTCTGTGTTCATCTTGTGGTCTAATATCTCTTATTTTAGGCATCTCAATACAAAGTAATAAAAAAAATTTTGAAATGAACATCTCTCCTGTTGATGTGACCTGTTCTTTAATTCCCACAGTACTTGTCATTTGTGTGTTCCAGGCAATGCATTAGCTTTTATTCAGGTGTTTCTTTAAAGCGTAGGTCTGTTCTTGACTCTGATCAGCTTACATCAAGGACATTAACGTTGTCACACTTCCCTGAAGATATTCAAGCCTCTTCTATTATGCAATTTCACACACGATGCAACAACAACAACACCAACCTTTTTTTTTGGGGGGGGGGGGGGTGGGGGCGGGTGGGATGGATGTGGGGGAGGTGGAGGGAAAGCTTGCTATCAATGCAGTTGTTACCATACCAATACACACAGTGTTGCCTTGGTGACTGTATGATGCTTGTGACATCTACCAGAAATAGTGATAAGTCATCAGATTATGTATAGCATCACACAATATCCTTTATAGCTGGATATGAAAGTGTGTTACATAATGAACTGATGTGAATAAGAACCGAGTATTCAGTGTCTTAGTAGTAGTCATGACACAAAAAAAAAAAAATAATAATAATGGGCATACATAGATACTTGGTTGGACTCAAATCTATAATCTCTTGAGTGTGTGTGGGTATGATTTCTTTTATCATGGGTGCTACTAAAACACTGAAACACTGTCCTTACTGACATCATGGTAGGGTAATATGCCAATCAGTTGCAATAGATGCAACTTGATGTAAATGCTCATTAATTTGAATAATGAATCAAGTCTTATGTCAAACTTTTTCTTCCTTTTTTTTTTCCTCCAGCGGTCGTGTGAGTCTGATTGCACCCATCATCTACTTCAGGTTTTTGACATTCCGCTACGCATCAAGACGGAATCCATACTGCAGGTATGAGAAACTCGATATTTTTATACCGTTGTAGTAAGACTTGCTTGAAAGAGTAAAATTTTGGGTCTACAGTGTTTTGTTTTGTTTTTTTTAAACACTGATCACATCACATCAAAGTTGGAAATATTTGTCTAGTAAAAAACTATTAGATCTCTTATTTGCCATTTGATGTTTGAACGTCTGTATCCCCCCCCCCAAAAAAAAAGTCTGTGTTAAGGTAGAATGAATTGAAATTTTTGAACCAGATAGATTTTTGGCTTATCAGAATAAAAGTGAAGGCGAGCAAAATTCATATGCACATGATTAAATTTTGTGAGTAGGGACTTCCTAACAGTTTTGCGAGTGGTTGAATTTGCAATTGTAGAGTACAATACTGGATGGGAAATGTATGCAAGCAGGTCAAGTTCATGCCGGGATCACAGTTGATATTTTCGCATGTTTTTAAATTCTCAAATTTCACAAAAATAAAAACATTGGGAAATATTTAGCATATACAGTAAATTGTTTTTTTCAAGATGATTACTTTTGTAGCTCCGATGGAGAGAGATTTTCCTCAAATCTTTTGCAAGCTTTTGTGAAGATTGGTATGCGAAATGCAAGAGACAAATATTGTTTAAAATGTTATAAAACTCCTATTTTGGTTTGTTTGTTTTGCAACCTGATTACTAGGATATATTTTCAGTTCTTCCCATAGATTTCTTTAAATAAATTTTCTTTAAATATGTTAGCATCTTCCTTGCTTCCTTCAAGTGGTGATACAGTCACATCCATTTGTGTCCTTAATCATATATTTCTTAGCCCTAACTAGCCCGGGGGGGGCCTCTGAGACCCCCCATCGACGTTCTGCGCAATGTATCGCTATCGCGAAAAGCTATCGCCGCGACATTTCGTGACTTTTTTCTTTTGAGTCTCCCACATCTTTTGACACCAAATTTGCAATGCCCGGGCGTGCGGTTCCGAAGTTGTGCATAAATATGTATGCGCATGTCAGACCAAAAATTGCTCAAAAACATGAATTTGTGTACAATTTCAATGCAAACTGTGCTTACTGGCAAATTTCATAAAAGCATGATTATTTTGGGGTTTTATTGATTAAAATCAATTAATAACATTTTCTTGTTCAGAACAATGTTGCGGAAAAATTTCATCGAAAAAACAATGAAAAACAAAGTCGAAAAACAGAAATACATAAGAAATTAAAAAGACAATAAAATACTTTAGAAATTTTTTCTGATGGCACATTTCTTTTTTCTCTTACATTTGCTGAGGACACTAAAAAGAATATTTACACACAAAAATGTGCCTGTTTTGAGCTTTATTTAGTAATTTATACCAAATTGTCTGATTTCAAGCACCATTATGTATAAATTAGCATAATTTAGCATAAATGATATTTTTTTTTGAAAATTAACTTCATGGTACTTTAGATTACGTCAATGTGTCACCGCTTACAGATGGCTACAAGCCTCTTGTTTCTAGATGTTGGAAGAGACAGTTGCAGGGAATATTAAGATACCTGGGGGGTGTTTCATCAACGCTTGTCGGCGCTGACAACTTGAATCACCATAGTAACAGTCAGTGACCAGAGCATCTCAGCGAATCAAAACCAAGGATTTTGCTGAAATTGGTCAGCACCGACAGTTATCGGCGCTGACAAGCGTTGATGAAACACCCCCCTGGTCTCACCCGCATGGATACATCTCAGATACTGTATTAGTTGTTATTTTCGCATACAGGTATTTTTGCAAACAAGGAGGTCACACACATTTTCATGAAATGTTGTTTTCGCGAATGGACACAGAAGCTGTTATTTAAGAGCACTAATACCCTAGCACATGGCAACATTTTCATGTGATGTTGAATTCGCTGTCCAACAGTGATTTGAGAAATTTGTGAAAATTAAACCCTTGCGAAAATAACAACTTATACGGTGATGCAGCCTTATGATAGGCCATAAAAGAACAAATATGTCTTATCCCCGTATAGTGGGTAAAATGAATTTAAAACGATGATGACGGTAGTAAATTTTTCACGCCCAGACACAATGAATTCACTGCAGCTGAATTGATCTGTGTTCTGCTCTTTGTTTGCTCCCTTCCCAGGCAAATATTCCACGAGCTGAGGATACGGACGGAGCAGTACTGCCGACAGCCGAACACGCCGACCTTCCTCAGCAACTTTCTCACAAAGTGCATCGGGATGCTCAGTCGCTTTGCACCACCAGAGGCATACCAGCAAGGCCCTCAGCAGTAGGAGTGGAAGTAGCAAAATGATGCAAAACGGATGATGTATCATGCCTCTTCTATACACAAACTCAGTTTCCTCTTCTTCTTCACATTTGCGAGCACAAATAGAAGTCAAGATGTACAATCTTATGTTCACCACTGGTAGGATTGTGTGCTACCAAACATGGAGTGTCTGTTTGAGAGACACTTTTATTAGATGGCAGGCCAGAAAGTTGAATATGCCGCATTATACAACACCTAAAAAGATTCTAGCTATACAGTCGGTCAATTGCTCATCATGTGACATGCAGTTTAAAGTGCCATTGCATGCTGTCCCTGTTGAGCCTTGCATTTTTGTTTGAGCAAAAATGGATAGTGCACAGCTGATGTCACCAATATACATTGACTCCCGTGTTAAACTAAAGAACAACTCAGTTTCTACACCATTGCTTACCTCTTATGTCATTAAAAAAAGCAACAACAACAACAACAAAAGTAAACCTTTACTGACTCAATCTGTTACAAGGAGCACAAGACCACAGCAGACAAAAAAAAATATAACTTGCTTGGTGTTAAAAAGTGACATAATCAGAAAAATCCAGGTTATGGGGTATGTGGCCAAAACAGTGACCACTCATTATCATTGACGTACACAAATTTTTCACCCTAGCTTACCGTAACCCTAAATTATGCATGACGGTCTATACTAAACATGCATTTGCTCATCTGATTGCAAGACTTGACATTGTGGATGACTGCAGCGCTCTTTACATGTCTCCAAATTTCATTTAGAAAACATGACATGGATGTGCATTCATGGGACCGCATGTAAATGGCACAATACTTTTTTTCTTTCTAAATTATTCAAGTACAACTTATCTCCCGGAAGCCATCTTCAACGCCACTCTTCTTACGAGGAGCTATCCTCCAGTGAGATACTGTAAAAGTGGTTTCTTTCGCGGGAGTTTTATTTTCGCGCTTTGAGGTTGAACCACGAATTTAACATCACGCAAAAATGTTTTGAACTCACCGCTTGTTACAACGCTATTGCGCACATGCACACACGAAGTTTCTGCGCATTGAGTGTATTGATGGTCAACACACACACAGCGATACCGCGCAATGTAGGTACAAGCATGTTATAAAGTACTCGAGAGACTGGATTTCAGGTAAGCCTGCATTTAATTTTAATTTCTATTTAATAAATCAAAGAATAATTGGATTATTGTTTGGGTTTTCATATGCAAAATAAAACAGTTTTTGCCGACTGTGAAGTTACAGATTTTGCCGACCGCGAATTTAAACACGCGCAAAAAAGTCGGCACCGATGGAAACCGCGAAAGTATCTGTACCCGAAAGAAACCACTTTTACAGTACATGTATGTCAGAGCTTCAAAAGTACAGTAGACAATCAGGCACATTTCACAGTGCACGCTGCATTTATGGTGTTGACTGCTTTGTTAACATGAGCTCATTTCAGGTGGTTGCAAATCAGTTTTGGGAGTTGAAGTGCATCTGTACACAAAAATGTGGATATCTGACATTGTAGTTTATTGTATTAGTAATATCTCTGAGAAATCCGAGAGTGTGAGGTTGCTCTCATACAGAGATACTGAATTAAAAGGATCAGTCCCAGAATACCTAAAATTGCAGGCACCTTGATCAAAAACTAGTCATCTGGTGTTACCGATTGTATTCAATTACGTAGTTCTGTAACTTTTTATGCAAACCTCAATGTTAGGTATCGCTTTTTGAACTCACAGATCCACGCACATACTTGCAGGCGTTCCAATAAGCGAGGCGATACTCATAGAAAGTATTCAGAATAAATGTTTGCAGACAGAAGCAAGCAGAAGAAAGGTGCACATGCCAAAGGGCTTCGTATGGCTGATATTTTGCAAACTGGTCTCTAATGCAGCATGCTTGGTCGCGCACGTATATTGAATGGACGCTTTTTGTGATGAGCAAAAACTTTCCCTAGGGTACTAAGAACATGTTCTTGCACCGCTCAAATTTAAATTTTAGGGTACAGATACACTTTGACCATGTCCAGTAATTCAGATAGCAGAGTCCACTGAGTCATGAAACCGGCACAACCAACAGGATTTTGCGATTTGAAATTTAAAGTTATGACCTCTTTCTGTCGAAAGACAGCTGCCAATCCTGTGCTCTTGACCTTTAAGTGTGGCTGAATTCTGGCAATTAGGACACATCTATGTTGCACATGTTTTAATGGCATGCAACCATGGACTAGGTCCAGAAATAGAATGGTGCCCGGAAGTGAAAACACACTGTAAGGGCAGAAAATGTTGTATTCTTATGTAGCACACATCAGAGCAAACTGAAATGTTTTTGTTCAGATAGTGATGAGAATTTCACCCACTTATCAAACTATTTGTGTGTATTTATCACCAATTATAAAAGTACAGTAACTACATCTTATCAAGTACACTTGCACATGATATTCTCATCTCTCAATTGGAATGATATTCACACAAATATTAAGTAGTTCCAAACAGTACAAGGACATTAGACAATTTTTTGCTAGGATGAAGTTAAAAGCAAATGACACCGCAAGTTTAGTACATGCATACAGGTAACTAATTTATAAGATTTCCTATAGCCGTGATATTTGTATAATGCATATAAAAAGTGAAAGAATAAGATGTTACAGCAATTCCATACTTAACCAATTTTCATCACATATCCTGAACAGTGAGATACACGTGTAGCCTTTAGGGTTCTGAGAGTAGGGGTGCGTTCGAGCGCTCTCCTAAAGCGAACTGTACCGTACCGTACCCGCGCCAGAGGAGCATTCGAACGCTCCTAAAGTGTACCGTACCGTACTGTACCGAGCCAAAAGTGGACCACTTCCCGATGTGCTCCAAAAGCGTACCAAAGCGTACCAAAAGTTCGTTGTAAAGCATGCGCGTATCATGCGCATACATCACAATGCAAAAACATCATTCTCTTTGTTCTGGACAGCTGTAAGTAGTTCAAGCGCCAGGGGTGAATGACATTCTTGCTACAAACAAGCGTGACCTTTCTAAAAATAACTCGTGAGTACGCTTTCTCCACAGAGCGCTCGAACGCTCCAAAATTGGCATGGTACGGTACGATACGCTTTAGTTCAGTTCGCTTTGGTTCGCTTTAGAGCGCTCGAACGCACCCTAGGCTACTCTTCTGTGATTTGGTAGTCTGTGCATACCTCATTTACATATAGTTGTCTGTAATGACCTTAAAGCTTGCCAAACATAGCAACCAACAGTGTCGACTCTGAAAATGAAATAAAACAGGCAGCTGGCCAAGGATCAGCTACTCAGCTAGCCAGCTGGGTGCTTCAGTGTGGATGAAACGTGTGGATTTGGGTGTGTTTTGACACATTACCCATTTGGAAGTGTTGTTGTTGTTATTTTAAAGATCGAAAGAAGAGAGAGAGAGAGAAATGGGGCCCTATACAAATAATTTGGAAGTGGTCTTTTACTTCAGGATCAGATAATGAACTTTGATTCTGCATTACTGTGTATATTCTCTGAAGTCTTTGCCAATAATGAAGTGTGATGTAGCGAAGGATAGTACTGAATTTAGTGGCATGTGGTTTTGGGTACCATTTCATTCCGCTGACCTTAAGATGAGTTGTCTTGTAATTTGAAAGTGTTTTGGCTCAGCGGATCGAATTGACAGTATGAATAATTGAATCTATGAATTTTGTCAATAGAAAATTTAATCAAACTGAAAGTAATTTCTATTGTATAATCTCTAGTATATACATTATTAATGTAGTATATTTTTCCAGAGTGAGTGAAAATATATTCCGATTTGGTGTGAGCAGTTATTTTCTCTCTCTTTTTTTAAATCTTTTTTTTTTTTTTTTTGCATATGAAGTAGGGCTTTCTTTGTTACTTGGTATATCAATGAAACCAATTGTTGATGAAGCTTATTGCTCTTGTACTCTACAGTCCAAAATCATGTTTGATTGTACACTGTGTCAGTGATATGTGATGTCAAATGCATTTGCGCATCGTGTGAGGGTCGTTTTGTTCTCTTTTTTTTTGCACCTGCACCTGCTGGATTTTCACAAGACAAATGATCATGGCAAAGGTTAGACTCACGGTCCATGATAAGGTAAGGAAAATGTGTTGGTAGTAATTCCGATTCAGAAGTCACCACATGGGTTTGCACATGCATTCAAAGCTGTCTTTTAATGGCACTCATCTGTCTGATGCAGCCACAAGAAACTCGGCATGAGAGAGAAATTGATACCGAGTGTAACATGGCCATCTGTCTCGTGCCGGTCATCAGACACCCGGTTTGTCTCCCATGGGTACACTCCAACCTCTCCTATCCAGACATGTTGGTACCGGCGCTCATCCAGATAGGATTTGGCCGGATATGGGAGACTCAATGTTTGATACGCACAGCTTTCTACCCAATTGTAGCTTATGTACATGTATCAATTTTGTGTGAGTATGTCACATCCTTGTCAGCTGGTCTGCGTTCAGAATTTTCTGACAATTCACTCAATGAACGATAGCCTCTGCCATGCCCTGATTTAATCACATGTGTTTTGTCCCATGTTCATGTGGTGATTTGGGAGTAGTGAATGTCAGAATGAATGTTATTTAGATGAAAATTAGATGTGAATGTATGTTAATTATGTTCAGAATAATATGTACAATTCATGTGAGTTTGTGTAGGAATTTTGTTTGAGTTCAAAATCCCTTTTTCCCCCATAATTACACTTGCATTAAATTGCAGGGAAAAAAATAAAATCACACTAAGATCACATTCTATTGATGTGTTAACATCAATCTATTGATGTGTTAACAGTAGTGAGCAGTCTTTCTTTGGAATTATTTCTCACAGGCACCATTCAGTAACACTCAATTTGTTACGAAGTTTTGACATCTGATGATAGTGTATGATGATAGTGAACATACATTCATGCACAAAAGTTCCTGGGATCATACACAGTCTACTGACATTTAGACGATGTAGCAGTACTTAAACTTCGTCAACTTACTGCACTCAGCTGATTGTGAGTCAGTTCACATACAGTGGAAATGCAGTAAAACAAGAACGGATATATCAAGATATCTGGGCGCAAATAAAAAAAGATACCTGGGCACTGTTCCATGAAAGTTGTGAGCCCTGACAAGTTGTCAGTCTCTGACAATGTCAGTGCAATCCTTCGTTTTGATTTGCTGAGAAGCTCTGGTACAAGTACAAGTAATTTTCATAGACTGACAACTTGTCAGGGCTGACTACTTTTATGAAACGGTGCCCTGATATGACAAGGTAGTTTTGCAGGTCCTATCCCTTTAATGTTTGTTTTTAGCCCCACTATAATAAGATACGCTGATATAACAGGACACCCTGATACAATAAGATGACCGATATAACGAGGACATTTCAGTGGTCCCGAGGAGCTTATTACAACAAGACCGGTTAGTGTTTCTTGTATTCGTCTTCTCTTTGATATCCTCTCACCTGTGTTTACCTTGTGCCAAAAATTTGTATGTAATGTATCACATCATATGCCATTTCTTTCTAGGAACAATACACATATCTCTTTGCACATTGCAGCTTCAAGAAAATTAATGAAGCAGTGCACATATCACCTACAATTACGTAGTCATGCAAAGTGTATTGACACTCTCTCCTCCACATGTATAAATGTTGATGTTTTTACAAGAAAACAAACAATTCACATTTTTAAGGTTGATAAAAGTTTTGGGTTGTACTGTATTGTTCATGCGATAATGTGAAAGGAGTTTGGAGGAGTTTGTATTTCGTGCAAGGCATATAATCATGTTTAAATGTGACACATTGAACCTGTAGAAATTTTTTTTAAAATCTGCCCAGTGTGCTCAGTAAATGCTCAGTACACGTATAACGAATAAAAAAAAAAATATCATATCAGCTCTTCTGAAAGTTCAAACAAGCAAATACATTCATGCATTCAATTTATATTTCTTCATTTTCCTCATCTCAACACTGAGCAAAATAACCAAATTGGGATGCAATGAATACATATGGGAGGGAAAATAGATCAGAAAAGGTGCAGCCACTATGCATTACACACAAGATAACCCATGCAGGTAATGAAGGTAGGGTAGATTGTTACCACATCACACGAGGAAGCTAATACATATTAATTATTGGGGTAAAACATTTTGTTTTATGTCATGGCTATTAGTGAATGTAAGGATAGTATATGTACCACTCCTGCAAGGGTTATAATTTACCCAAATAGTTTTGTTTTAATCTTCAGTGTCTTTTTTTCTCTCTCTTTTTGCAGGGTGTTAAAAGTATAAAATCTAGCCCCATATATGTGTGTGTATATGTGTATATTCTTGACATATAAATGTATACATACATATGTAAATGTTATGTAATTTGGGTCTCGAGATATTTCCAATTTTAGGTCAGTTTGTGTGAAATATTACTCTCCAAAAAACCTTGTATTGTCAGCTGATGTTCATTTGGCATTTGTTTCTCTAAGTTGATAATTGTAGCTGTCTTTTCCTATAGTGTAGTGTCTTCTGCTCATGCAATTTCCTATGATGTAGAGTATTTTGTCATGGTATGATAGAATGCCATGTTGTTGTGTTTGTTACTTTATGGTACATTGCATTACTGTAAATTATGTGGCAACACAAATTCTGGCCCAGACCTAATTTTGTGTTATTGGCTCGACTTTGTTTGATATTTTTTTTTTTGTATCCATGTACAGTTGTACATCTTTGACATTATGACTAACTAATTGTGCAATTTTGTATATGTGGAGTAAATAAAGAAATTGAGCAATTGACAACAACATTTTCAATGCACAGTTATTCTTTGAGTGTGGCAAAGCAATTCACTTTGTTTTTTCACATTCATTGTGTTTGTATGTATTGCAATTTCCTTATACCCCCCCCCCCAAAAAAAAAAAAAAGAAGAAGAAGAAAAGAATAAAGAATCAATCAATGTGAGAACTATTGATTTCAGAGATTGGATCAAATATACTGTAGATTACACAACAACGACGATGACAACAACAACAACAACATCAACAACAAATCATTATAACCAAGCAAACTGATGAAAATGTTTACATACTCGCTCAGCAGTAGACCAGTGATCTTTATAGGCTGAACCAGGGAGGTCGCTGAACCCATCAAAACCGAGCAGTATGTGAGTTTTGATGAAAAGGGCAGGGGAAAAAAGCAGGAACTTCAGAAACATGTACACATACAATACAACTCGACCATCCGTGTCGACACACAAATACTCTTGTAAAGAGATGGGTGGAGAGAACTAGGCAGTATAAAGAAAACAAATTCAAAGCAAAATTGTGTGACAAATGTTGGAAACAACTACATGTACTCTGCAACAGGGGATGGATGATCTAAAAGGCATATGTATATATGATATATATATTATATTATATACATATATATATTGTGTGTAAAGACATGGACAAAGGTCACCATTAGGTTTAGAATCGTGTGTTCCAAAACAAATGCTGATTTACATAATAAATTGATGATTAAATGTTAGTTTGTTTATTCTGCACTTTTTACCACAAATCAAGCCACTGTCGATGCTATCATCATTTTCTCACAGGAAGTTGAGGTGAAGGGTCATTGTCGTTTGTTGTTTTTTTGTTTGTTTGTTTTTTATAGATAAACTGAACTCCCCATTCGTGTTGATTTTAGTAAAGAGAGTGCTCTGAGGTAAAAAAAAAATGAAAAAAGATTCAGTAACATTGAACAGATGCCTACTACATGTACCAAGTAAGCATGGAATCTAAATTTTTCACCTTACAATTACATGTACATCAGCCATAGTTACAAATACAGATTATGTAAAGTTATGGTGTCTTTGCCTTTTTGATCTTGCAAATTATTAATTTTTTTTTTCTTATTCTGTTTAGAATTGTGAAGACATGGTAATGGTGGCTTTTCGGAATGTGTGTGTATGAACTTGCTAAATTGAGGAAAAATGAATCGTGTTTATTTGCATGTGCTGTTAATATGCCATCATCAGAATGTGTCTTGTTTGTCTAAGACTAGTTAGTGATGGCGTTAATCGCGTTTAAAACAAATTTACGACGGATAAGGAAATAAACACTTAAAAGCAGTGTTGTTTTGAGGGTTTTTACAGTGAAGGGTTCATGTGCAATTAACACTAAGATGCCACTTTTGAGTAACAATTAAATTGATTTATTTCTTGTCATCAATCAAGGAAACCAATGAGCTCTACTCTTGCCAGGCATATATATATATATATATATATATATATATATATATATATATATATATATATATATATATTTATTTTTTTTAAAGATATTGTTATTATTATCTAGGCAGACGGCGCGGCGGTGGTAACTGTTCTCAAGTAAAAATGAGGCCAAGCCGAAAGCTGTCCATCGGCGTGAAAGGCTGCCCTCTTTGGTGCAGAAATGCAAGATTTGGTTCGTTCTTTCTACCTAGTGGGTGAAAGCACCTCATTTTGGATAATTATTAGATCGTAACTTGTTCTAGAATTAACGGAACTGTGCTATTTGCGTCAGTACACTTCTTTAACTCGTGACATATATATTTTTTTTTAATTGCCACGAAAAGGAGGTACTTGTCTGGGACGACTTTTAATTGCGACTTTCAATCTCGTTGAGCTCCGCCTAAATGATGGCGGATGTTTATGTGTGCGGGATGAAATCAAAGCATCGTTTCTGCCGATTTCACCAATATTCTAGTCTGTACTTGTTTTTACATATTGCAAATATTTACACAAAAAGGAAGAGGAAACGAATACTCATCGTTGTCTGCTGAGTTTACTCGGACAAGGATATATCATGGTCAAAGGTACTTCAAAGAATGGCGCAGGAAGCTGAATGCTACAAAGATGAAATGCAATTCGAGAAAATTGTTACAAAAATGAAACCAGGCAAAAAGTAGGCACATATTTCCGTCAGCAGCATCGATCACGACGGATCACCAAATTTCTACTGGGATTTTGCCCCATTTTAAACAGTTTGTTAAAAGTAGGGAGTTACTGACATTCATAATTATATTTTTCACGAGTTTGATGCGAATCACGTACTAAGGCCTAAGCAGGCCCATTCTCACCCCTTTAAAAGTCTCCACAACTAAATCAAGACAATCAAGAATCGTTCGTTGAGATTTTTAGTATTTTATTAATAATCAAAAAAATAAAAAAGTATCTATTGAGAGTTATAGCATTTATATTTATATCATAGCATTTATATAGCATTTATATTATAGCATTTGACATATTTACTTCTTTCTCTATCTCGTGAAGTGAAGATATGCCATCTAATGGGAGAACTGTGAGGCGATGACGTTAAATTTGATTTCATTTTATTATTTATTTTCTCTTTGATCATCAACCGAAAATACAGTACTTACTGAGATGAGATTCTTAATGACATAATCGGAGACATTGTAGCAAGTATTGTTTTCATGAAATTCCCTGATCAGTCTTACAATGTGATCATGATTCTGATACCCCCCATTTTCTCTCTCTTAAGAAAAAAAAAAAACAAAACCCTAATAGAACATCGCCCTCAATTCTTCACCATCTTCTCAAACTGCACTCTTATCGCACACATTGGGATGATTCAGTAGGCCTAATGCAGGTATGAATGTGAGTCAAGTGCTCTTTCGTTATGCTAGAAAAAAGAATTTTTGTGGAATTCCCTTCATATTTTCTTCATATTGTTGTCCACACATGACATCATAACCTCTTGTATTCTCCTCATCCAGCAGTTCCAACACCAAAACTTTAAAAATTCATAACTTTTGCATAGATTGTCCGATTTTCCTCAAACTTTCACTGATGTGTTTTATTAATGTTGCTGCTTTCACTCAATCCACATTTCTCTTTGGGTTTTGGTTTCCTTTAAAAAAAAAGTATTGTCATATAACAGACATCATTATTATCTCAGTGCATTGTGCATGCCTGTTGCATGCTGTAACCATGGATGGGCTCTTCCTGTAGTCATCACGGTCCTCATAGGGACACATCGCGCATGCGCTCATGGGGACCCTGGACAAATTTGGAACTAGTAATAGGACCCTGGGAATCGAACCTTCCATCATGCACTCACCCCACCCCAATGACCCCATCCGTCGGGATAGCAAGAGCGTCACTATTCATCCATCGGTACGTTTTGGATAAGGACAGCGATTCATTAATCGGTATAGGAGCTGTAAATCTTGAAACACTTCGGCTGTTTTTGTCATTATTAAAGGGCTTTATCAAATGTTATTGAATGTGTGCAATGTTGAATTTTACTTTCTAGTTTCCTGTTCGTGTACACATTCCGTGTTATTGTTTCAAGTATAGAAAAAAAGAAGTGTCCTACTACTAGAATAGTAAAACATGAATCAAAGATTCGACACAATTTGACAGAAACCCATTGTTTAAGAAAGGAAATTATTCATCCTCGCAAAGCCCGAGAAAAAGAGAAGAAACGTCACACTGCAATGCCCTTGACCCTCGTCTCGACGCAGACGACACCCAGTTTTTCACAGAGGCAAATCGGGAGGGGTTTAGGCGGCATTTCAACCAAACATTTTCATTTTAGTCATCACCGAGTATAGACTGTCAGCACTCGTGTGGTTTGAGATTTATTTTGATGCGACCAAACAACGAATTCGTCTATCACGTCTCATTTGTTCTCCCGCCATCACGCAGATCACGTTATGTCAACCCATTTTTATTTATAGCCGTAAAAAAGGTGTTGGCGAAAGAGTGAGTAATTTGATGTGTATTTATGATTGACTAAGATGGTTAGAACTTTTCTTTGTCGTTGTTGTTGTTGATGATTTTGTTTTTTTCTGTTTGAAACCGCCTTCGCTCACTTCCAGGATTACGTCGCTGTGGATGATCAGGGTGGGTGATAAAATAAAACATGCAGAAAAGAGGAAACGGAGAAATTATGTTTGACAAGCATGCGGCCGGCGAATAGACATGAGACAATGACCGGAGGATGAGGAAGAGGATAATTTGATAGAGAGAAAAAAAAAATGATCAATAGATAATAACTCTCCGCGAACAGAAAGTAGAGAAAGATAGGCCTAGATAGAGAGGGGGCGGAGACAGAATCATATCAAAAATAGGCATATATATACAAATACCATTTTCTGCATGGAGGCTTTAAAGTGAAATTCCAATCACTCCATCCATACACGTAAATTAGCTTTAATGAATAGGGTGAACTCAAATAAAGACAATTATCAAAAAAAAAATAGTTTCATATGTTTTCACGGAGCTGCGATATTGGTGGCAAAAGCATTTATGAGATGATGACGTCAGCACCTATAATAGCAACTCTTTTGAGTGCTTGAGTGCTATAACAAAGTATTACCACATTTTGTGTTCTTGGTTGATAATGCAACCAATCTCTTCCTAACAGCCAATATTCTTATCTATACAACATTACATAAAATCAGAATTTGATTTGAGGAATATATTTTGTCTCGTGAGTTCAAAAAGAAAAGGAAAAAGTGAAAATCTGCGAAGCGATTATGCCAGTACCTAAAGTCATTTGAGTATGTGGCTGCAATCAATAGCATTGTATCATGAGGACACCTGAAAAAAATCCGCAAATTCGTAATTCGATCTCAATGTCCGATTTTGATGAAACTTATATCGTTTTGTTTGTTTTCCCTTTAGTAATAAAAAAAAGTGTAATTGAAGATGAAATAAAAAAAAAGCACAAAAAAGAATGATGTGTGCTAAAACAGAAACAAATAAGAGAGCCTTTAAAGGAAAAGAAACGGTTAGTTATCGACAAACCAAATGATGAACGGTAGAAAAAAAAAAAGTTTTCGCCAATGGACCAGGCGAAGTGACTATTAGGGTTCGAACTCATGATGTCTGCAATGGCCGAGCTGCCGCCCAGATGAACCGTGTATATTAGACGCTCATTCTACCACGGGTGGGCATAATTTTACTGTAGTTGTTATTACTCGTGATTCATCACTTACTAGTATCTAGTCTATAAAAATGACGTCACCCAAAACCGTGAAAATCAAACTTTTTATTTCACCCATATTTCCTTTCTTCTTCAGTAAAAGATACCTTGGTTGTATGATAACGGGTTTTCAGACGACTACTCGTCTCTGCGCTCTACTAATATTCTGATCTTAGAGGAACATTTTCTGTTCACTTCATTGACTTCAAACGAAAAATGTGGATTGTTTTGGAGAAGCACAATCTAAGAAACGGCATAATTGATTATTCATTGAAACTGTCTCCAAGAATCGTCCGGATGTATTAATATCTTCTGGAAGGTGAGTTTAGATAAATCAAACTTACTGCATCGAAACTAGACCAAAGTTTAGTAGCATATGACAGGTTTCTGCAATGAAAACAAAACTTAGAAACACGCACGTACACATGGTACTCAAAAAGGTTAATTGTTCCGCAATGATCACGTGAATGTCACCACGCGATGGAGTTTTCTTCCTCATTGATATGTTATACACTAACAATGTGATGATTACCTGGTAATCATATACGTTGAGACCAAGGGTAAAAACGCGTCTTTCGAATATTATCACGTAATGTTAAAGCGAGGGGAAACAAGTGCGCGTATGATATTACTTGAGCCACAAATACATCTAGCGACCCATTGTCCTTACATCGTCAAATGCACATTTTAGTCTGGCTTCTGAATTGTCATTTCCTGCGTTTTTGGCAGAGCACAAAAGTCAAAGATTTATCAACCTATTTGCTATTACTATTTGGAGAATTAACCCCATCATGGACCTAAGGATATAGGAATTTGTAAGGGATTGTATAACTAGAAATGAGTACTATAATGTTATATAATGTATAGGCAGTTAGAATCTGGAAATAAATATTCATTATTTGGAATTCATTGGGCACACCTTGGGAGCACATTACCGACAGTCGAGACTTAATGATTATGACCTCAGTAGAGTAAAATTATGATAACGGACGTAACTGATTACCTGATATTAAAGTCGAACAAAGTATTTGCGCCTACATGCTTGTTTTTCGGTTACGTTTGTTTGTTTGTTTGTTTTGCGTCATCATCCACGTCAATTTCCTAACCATCATGGCCGCTCCGTGATGGATTAATGAAAGGGAGGGCTGTTTTCAACAGAAATGGGTCAATTCCTAATGTATCTTTTTGTCTTCTTTTCAAAAGAGGAGACAACAAATCACTGATGATGAGTATATGGCTGCGCGGGAGCTGAAGAGGAGCGCCAAATGCTCGAAAACTTCAGGCTTCTTTCGCCGTCGTTACAGGCCGGTGTGCATCAGGGAGACTCGTCATCGTTCCATTCCGAAAAGCCGTCTCTTTCTCCAAGTGAAAATAGTTTGTAACATTCTGTTTCCTGTCAGCGATTAAAGTGGGCCTTCGACCGTCACACCGAATCAAACGGGCAAATCTCACATCTCTCTCGGTCTGTGTCACAATATTGCCCGCGATCCTCGGCAGGGCGGCAATCTTGAATATCGTTTGCATTATGAGAAACCGAGATAGAGAGGGGGGGGGGGGTGGAGGCGAAAGAGATATACAGACAGTCAGATAGACCAATCACGTTCAGTTATAAAAATATAACAATGCTTTCGGGTTGGTTGCGATGACAGTTGCTTGACGACGCTCATTGTATTCACCTAACTGCAGGAAACGCTAATCAAACCTGAACGCGTTGTTTGTAGTTCTGACTTGTTTGAGGTTGTGTGACTGAGATGTGGAATTGAAACTCACCGGCTCATGATTAAAACTTGACCATAATCTGGCGCACACATTACACACACATACACACACTCACACACGCACACGCACGCAGACAAATACATATTCATACTTACCCACTACATGTATAAAGAAACACACAACAAGCGAGTTCGCCGCGGTTCCTGTGACGTTTAGACACAAGGAAGAGAATATTTTTCATGTTCTTGATCTCTCTTCCGCATTTCAAATATACACTCAGTAAAAAAAGAAGAAGAAAGTAAACATTTTTTCGAGCTCACATTTCTCATAGAACATTTGGCTAAATATTTATGTTTTATATATTATGTTAAAGGTAATTTAATTGGCCAACACCCTGGTAGGTTAGTACAAAGGGAAACTTTACGCATGAGTGGACACATGCGTTTTTCTCTTCCAAGGCACAAAAGTAAAAATTGCAAAAATGGACAAGTTCTCATTCATGCGTATGTGTTCTTCCATATAACAATGAGAGCAAAAGACAAATTTGACACGATCAGATCCACAAATTGATTTACAGAATCACCCACTGATCTCTATAATGTCTCTGTAGCCTCCAAAGATAAAGAAAGGCAAAAAAAAAAAATAAATAATGGAGAAAATTAAGAATCTTTCGTCAAATCCAAATTCAAATGACAGAGAAGAGGCAGTATTAACAAAAATGGTAGAAATTTGAAATGTTATGTCAAATTGAGAAAATTGAAAACGATATTTGGTTCTTGAATTTGTGTCATGAATTCTTAAATTCCTAAATCAAAAGAATGAAATACAGAAATTCCTTTCATTTTATCACCTTTGCGGCTTGCTCCCTGTGTCATTTGAATTTGAGTCGACAAAAAGCTCTTATTTTCCTCTTTTAGTTTCCCACTTTGTTTTGTTTGAGGATATAAAGAGACACAAGGAAACAAAAACTAGTTTTGCTATTCATTCATGTCTCTCATTGTCTTAAACTAATCTTTTGTTATCAATGCTACTGTGAAGGGCATTTGCAAGTGAATGACCAAATGTCAATTTCTGCAATTTTTACTTTTGTGCCTTTGAAGACAAAATTGAATGTGTTCACTCATGTGTCAAATTTCCCTTTGTACTAAACTACTGGGTTGATAGCAAATTAAATAACCTTTAATATGACATATGACACAAAGATTTTTACCAAAATCTTCTATGAAAAATATGTAATGGAAAAAGTGTTTACTTGTGTATATTGGCTGCCATAGGTTTTCAAAGTGGTTAATCCGTGTACAACAGAAACTTGGGCGGGGCGGTATAGCCTATCAAACATGGCAAGTGATAACTCTGGAACTATGTGACTCAAACTAATTTTTCTGATGATGACGTCACTTCTTCTCCGAGGTGAAACTATACAAGTCTTTTTTTTCCTTTTTTTTTTTTTGGGGGGGGGGGGGGGGGTTCCAGAACAGAAGCCATGTGTGGTGAAGCGAGGCACAACACTCTAATGGTCAAGTTAACTTGAACACAGGACAATGAAACAGTGGAAAGGGGGTGGATAGCAAAAAAAAAAAAACAAACAAAAACAAACTATGGAATTTAAAAGTATCACGTGTTTATTTGTTTAACGACGGGGCGATATATTAAGTCACAATCACATCACATGCAGCTCCAATAATGTGATGATGTCATCGCCTTACAAATATTCCGTTGGCTTGAACACGAGTCTTCATAGTTTCACATTTTTAAACATTATTAAAAGGTGAA